>NC_140988.1:252263980-252517133 GCF_052327205.1 Somniosus microcephalus | reverse complement strand
CCCTTGCTCCCCCACCCCTTGCCATGTCAGTGCAGGGGCCCGGGGCCTAGGCTTCTCCAACAGCCAGCAGCGCAACTCCAGTCCCAGACTTCTGGCCCAGACAGGGACCAACACTGGAGAGGGTCTGCTGGCTCCCCCCTCCCTTTCGCCCCCTCCCTTTCCCCCCTCCTTCCCCCACACCCCCTCCCCCCAACCCCTCCCTGTCCCCTCTCCCCCTTCCCCTCCCTCTCCCCCTCCCTTTCCACCCTTCCCCCCCCCACACCCCCACCCCCCCTTCCCACCCCCCTTCCCCGCCCACAACCCTTCCACCCCCTTCCCCCCCACACCCCGCTTCCCCCCACACCCCCCCTTCCCCCCCCACACCCACTACCCCCCACACCTCCTTCCCCCCCCACAGCCCCTTCCCCCCACACCACCCCCACCCACACACCCCCAATCCCCTCCCACCTCCCTTCCCCCACCCACCCCTTTCTCCCCCCACCCACCCACCCACCCACCCCTCCCTTCTCCCCACCCCACCCTTCTCCCCCCACCCACCCCACCCTTCTCCCCCCTCACCCACCCCACCCTTCTCCCCCACCCACCCCCCGTTTCTCCCCCCACCCCTTGCTCCCCCACCCCTTTCGCCTTTCTCTCCTTCCCTCTCTGTCTCCCTCTCTCTCATTCCCTCTCTCTCTCCTTTGCCTTCCCTCTCTCTCTCCTTCCCTCTCTCTCTCCTTCCCTCTCTCTCTCCTTCCCTCTCTCTCTCTCCTTCCCTCTCTCTCTCTCCTTCCCTCTCTCTCTCTCCTTCCCTCTCACTCTCTCCATCCCTCTCGCTCTCTCCTTTCCTCTCTCTCTTTCCTTCCCTCTCTCCTTCCCTCTCTCTCTCCCTCTTCTCCCCGTCTCTCTCTTCCCCCCAGTCGCTCTCTCTCTTCCCCAGTCGCTCTCTCTCTTCCCCCCAGTCGCTCTCTCTCTTCCCCCCAGTTGCTCTCTCTCTTCCCCCCAGTCGCTCTCTCTCTTCCCCCCCGTCGCTCTCTCTCTTCCCCCCCGTCGCTCTCTCTCTTCCCCCCCATCGCTCTCTCTCTTCCCCCCCAGTCGCTCTCTCTCTTCCCCCCAGTCGCTCTCTCTTCCCCCCAGTCGCTCTCTCTCTTCCCCCCAGTCGCTCTCTCTCTTCCCCCCCAGTCGCTCTCTCTCTTCCCCCCCGTCGCTCTCTCTCTTCCCCCCCAGGCGCTCTCTCTCTTCCCCCCCAGTCACTCTCTCTCTCTCTTCCAACAGTAACATGCCCTCGAAAAAGCCTCGGCACCGCCGGGCACTCCAGCTAGTGATATATATAAAAGGATACATCTGTCTGTCTGTCTGTCTGTCTGTCTGTCCTTTGGCGCGTCTGTCTGGCTATACACTCGAAAGTTATAGAGCGTACCTACATGTGCGTTGCATCAAAAGAAAGCTTACGATTCCGGAATGGGTGTAAGCGTATTTACGTTTCGGCCAGACAAAAATTGCGCCCGCGGTATCCAAAAAAAGTTAATTACTTTCTAAATCTTTTATCTAATCTCATTAATTTTCCTACCTTTCCCCGTTTTTCCAGGTAGGCCTCAAAGCCTGGGCGTCTGCTGCCAGCCATGCTAGACCCTAGGCAATTGTTTTATGGCAAGCTCCTCCCACCCCTCACCCCCCCGCTGGGCCCGATTCTGAACCAGCGGCCAGCCATCTTGGTAAAGGCTGGCTGGGCTCACTGCAAGCTCCTGGCAGTTCATTTGGGGGGGGAGGGGGTGCAGAGAGGGTTACCCTGGCAACCGGGCTCGCCAGCCGCAATCGGCCGCTCAGGCCCAGGCCCGGAGATCGGGAGGCGGAGAGGGGAGGAGGGTTTCAAAGGCAACCAGGGCTCGGGAGGGGGAGCAGAGAGGGTTACCCCGGCAACCGGGCTCGCCAGCCGCAATCGGCCGCTCAGTCCCAGGCCCGGAGATCGGGAGGCGGAGAGGGGAGGAGAGTTACCAAGGCAACCGGGGCTCGGGAGGGGAGGGGTAGCGGAGAGGGTTACCCTGGCAACCGGGCTCGCCAGCCGCAATCGGCCGCTCAGGCCCAGGACCGGAGATCGGGAGGCGGAGAGGGGAGGAGGGTTACCAAAGCAACCGGGCCCGGCCAGCCTCAATCGGCTGTCTCAGGCCCCCCTCCCCCCCCACTCCCTCACCCCACTCCCCCTCCCCCACTCCCTCCCTCCCCCTCCCCCCCCACCCCCCTTCCCCCCCCCCCTTCCCCCCCACACCCCTTCCCCCCCCACACCTCCCCTTCCCCCCCCACACCCCGCTTCCCCCACACGCCCCCTTCACCCCCCCACACCCACTACCCCCCCACACCCCCTTCCCCACCCTTCCCCCCCCACACCCCGCTTCCCCCACACCCCCCCCCCTTCACCCCCCCACACCCACTACCCCCCCACACCCCCTTCCCCACCCTTCCCCCCCACAGCCCCTTCCCCCCACACCACACCCTCCCACCTCCCTTCCCCCACACCCCCTTTCCCCCCACACACACCACACCTCCTTTCCCCCCTTCCCCCACCCACCCCTTTCCCCCCTCCCTCCCTCCCCCTCCCCCTCCCTCCCCTCCCCTTCCCCCCTCCCCCCTCCCCCCCTTTCTCGCTCTCTCTCTCCCCCCCCAGTCGCTCTCTCTCTTCCCCCCCGTCGCTCTCTCTTCTTCCCCCCCCATCGCTCTCTCTCCCCGCCCCTCTTTCTCTATCTCTCTCTTCCCCCCAGTCGCTCTCTCTCTTCCCCCCATCGCTCTCTCTCTTCCCCCCCCCCAGTCGCTCTCTCTCTTCCCCCCCCCCCAGTCGCTCTCTCTCTTCCCCCCCCCCCCCCAGTCGCTCGCTCTCTCTCTCTCTCTTCCAACAACAACATGCCCTCGAAAAAGCCTCGGCACCGCCGGGCACTCCAGCTAGTATTCTATAAATGATTTGCACCATATTTTACTTCAGTGTGTCCATACAGAATGATTGTACAATTGTGCTTAATAGTTTATGTAATGACAGTACAATATTCAAATGAATAAGTGCGCTTCTGTCCCCTCCATAACATGCTCTCTGTTCTCTTCTGCAGCACCCAGTAGCTCTGATGCCAGCAGTTCTTTGTATCGTGTGGCCCTGCACAGGTCATAGGCCTGCAGCAGCAGCTGACTTTGCTCCCCTGCTTCCAAGCACTAAACTCTGCCACAGGGTGGACCCATGCCTCGAGAACATCTGCCCGATGTAAATGACACAACGGGAGGTCCAGGTGCTATAGATCAAGTCAGAGGGAGTTTACCTGGGGTGTGCTCCACTTGAGTACTGCCCAAATGGATGGTGGAGGAAGAAAGTCAGTCCATTTTTTCATGCTTTCACTTACTGAGCAAATTGCGACTAAATGTAGTAATGGAAAAGTCCATTTGCTTTATCACTAATGTTAACAGCCAGAAAAATTATATTCCCGTAGTTTTGTCAGTATTATAACAACACAATTTATTCAAAATTAGCCATTGAACATTATATGGGGGCGATTTTGTGACTGGGGGCGCGTTGGAGGTGGGACTGCTGCTTGTCGGGTTGGTGTCCCGCCTCCATCGATTTGTGGCCAACCCACGTTATTTTCCCTTAATTGACCTTGTTAAGCCCGCCCAGCGGGCTCAGCAGGCCAATCAAGGGAAAGCTGACAGACAGTGAAGCTGTCAAACAGTGACATTCTCTGCAGTTTGATGATGTCTTGAATACAAGACCCCATCAAACTTCTTTCTTTAACAGAATTGAGATGGTTGTTGCCTCTGTGAATACAACGGCCATCTGTCATCCCCAATGCAGAGGTCCGAGACTCTCCGCCTACAAACCAACTGAAGCCTGCAGGAAGAAACAAAGGTAAGTACACTTTTAAAATCACTTTGCACTTACCTCAGATACTCATCTCTACACTCTTGCACCCATCACTTACCTTCACACCAGACTTTTGGATCCCTCCGACCCCCACAGACCCACTACTCGCCTCGCTGAGCTGGCGGGGTTTGGAGCCTTCGAGAAGCCCGCACTTGTGAGGGCAAAAAGGGAATAATCCTATGTTAATAGGCAGTTAATAGGCTTTAATCCCTTCCTGCCTCCATGGAGACAGGACCCGGCGCGGGTTGGCTACCCGCCTCCTGGGAAGATGGCATGGAGGCGGATTGGGGGCAGATTGGGCACCCACCCCCAAATTCTGCCATTTTCCTGGCAGTCCCACCTCCATACCCGCCTCCTCAGGGCTGGCTAAATCGCCCCCAAAATTATACTAATGCTATGGGGGAGAAATTCAGTATCGCCCCGTTTGGGGCGCCGTTATCGGCCGTGCGCAAAATTTAGCACCTGGCGCTAATTATCACCTCTGATGGCAAACTTGGCTTTTATCACCCCTGGAGGTGATTGGAGCGCTAAATCAGGTGCAACACACCTCTCTTAAGGCGCTAAGGCCGAGGAGCGAAGCGCTATCTCAGAGCGCGGGCGCAGTGCAGGTGCTGCCAGTTACCGATTGAACACAGACACACTGGCGCCGGTCAGTTCTTAAAGGGGAGGGTTGATCTTGCTCTCCAGCCACATCCTGCTCATTGGAGCCTTGAATCTCAGCCTGGACAGACCTGTGGCTAAGTCTTGCAGGCAAGGACAATGGAGAGGGCCAGGAAGCGAGCACATCACATCAGCGAGCGGGCCTTGGAGGCTCTGGTTGGCGCGGTGGAGCGCAGAAGATCTATACTGTACCCAGAGAGTGGCAGGAGGCCTTTGCCACGCGAGTACAGGAGAGTGTGGAGGGAGGTGGCTCAGAGCGTCTCCTCCAGGAGCATGGTGCCCAGGACCCATATCCAATGTAGAAAAAAGTTCAACGACCTCACTCGGGTCATCAGGGTGAATGACTTCTTTTCAAAACCTCTCAATCCCTCCATCTCAACCTCACTCTATGGCCAGAGGGTCTTAAAATCCCCAATGCCCAACATGCATCCAAGACCTATGGCCCGTTCATCAAACACACACGCACATTCCACACTTTGCATACAGTAAGGGCTATTCAACTATGGGAGGCACATCAGGCAAGACCATGGCTGTATAGTTACTCAGACGCCGTCCTTTTTCTTGCAGGCCAAGCTATCTCATAATAGGAAACAGCAGCAACGGATGGGTGGAGGGCGGCCTCAGCTGCAGCCCTCAGCGATCTTGAGGTGCGCATCCAGAGGATGGCGGCAAGCCAGGTGATCAGTCCCGTCGCCACTGGAGACGCCGACCCCGTTCTGGACAGCAATGGCAAGGTCATCACCTTTGTGTCCTCTCTCCTTCCACTTGTTCCTCACAACACCAGCCTTTGACACTGTAATGAAATCTGTTTGTCTTGATCCTGTATTCGTTTTGCACTCATGTATATTACCCTCCCCCACTGTGTATAGTTTCACTTCCTCTTTCCCGACTAACCTGGGAGATTCCAGGTCTTGGCTCTTGGCTCCGCCCCTGACTTCTCTTACATAAAGATCCCAGGATCTGTATGACTCATTCCTGTGAACCAGTCGGTGTGTTGAGATGTTAGCTCTGATCTTAGTGATTAAAAGCCAACTTGTTTAAGTCTATAACTTCTAGTTTTGTGGTTATTGAAGGCCCATCAATTTTAATCACTAAAGAATACTAGGATGGATCGACTCCTAAAACCAGAGCGTCTGGACTTGGATCCACATTCTGCTGAAGCATCAAATCAATTTGGACACTGGCTCAAATGCTTCGAACTCTTCGCGGGGGCCTCATCCGCTAGCGAGGTAGATAAACTGAGTCTACTGACTACTCGCGTAAGTCATCGGATTTATTCGTTCATCCGGGACGCCACCTCTTACACGGAGGCCATCACTATCCTGAAGGCCCAATACCAGAGACCGGTAAACGAAGTGTACGCCAGACATCTGCTGGCTACACGCAGGCAGCGACCAGAGGAATCAATGGACGATTTCGTACAGGGCCTAAAGGACCTGGTCCGGGACTGTAACTGCAAGGCCGTGACGGCCAACGCGTACTCTGACGAATTGGTCCACGATTCCTTCATCACGGGCCTCAAATTGAATTATATCCGGCAGAGACTGCTGGAGAGGGAGGTCCTGGACTTAAAAAAGGCAGTGGCCACTGCGCGATCGCTGGACGTGGCCCAGAGAAACTCTAACTCTTATTCTTCCGGCCATACGGCCCTCACCGCCTCGTGCGCGCCGAGGGGGCCGCCATCTTGGAATCAGCCATCTTCCCATCCAGGTCTCAGACCAGCTCTACGCCGCCGGAGTCCCCACACAAGTTCACCCAGGAGTCCTACTACAGCGGCAATGTCTCGAGGCCCGAAATGCTACTTCTGCGGCCAGGCCGAGCACCCCAGACAACGATGTCCAGCGAAGGACGTTACATGCTTCAAATGTAAGAAAAAGGGGCATTTTAGCAAAGTCTGCAGGGGGAATCCGATTTCCAACTCCGTCACCGCCTCGTGCGTGCTGTGCGGGCCGCCATCTTGGGATCCGCCATCTTTTCCCGACTCAACGGCCGCCCAGGGCCCAACAGTGGCTTCGATCACGGTGGATCAATCCAGGCCACACCCGTTGACAAAATCCATGATGGACATACAGGTAAACGGGAATTTAACGAAATGTTTAATTGACTGTGGGAGTACCGAGAGTTTTATCCACCCTAGCCTGGTACGGCGGCACTCATTAACGGTAACCCCTACACGGAGCAGAATTGCTATGGCTGCTAAGCCCCACACTTCGGACATTTTGGGCTACTGTGTGGTAACACTGACTGTAAAAGGCACGGACTACAAGGATTTTAAACTCCTCGTGATGCCAGAACTCTGTGTTAATGTAATCTTGGGCCTGGACTTCCAGTGCCACCACGAAAGTGTCACGCTAGCATATGGCGGGTCCCAGCCGCCACTCACAGTCTGTGGCCTATCAACCTTAAAAATCAGCCCGCCCTCTTTATTCGCTAACCTCGCTCCGAACTGTAGGCCCATAGCGACCAAAAGTAGACGGTACAGTCTGGAAGACAGACACTTTATCAAGGCGGAAGTGGACAGACTCCTGCGGGAAGGCATTATTGAATGCAGTACCAGCCCGTGGCGTGCCCAAGTAGTCATAGTTAAAAATAGCGAAAAGAAACGGATGGTAATTGACTACAGCCAGACTGTTAATATTTATACCCAGCTGGACGCCTACCCTTTACCCCGCATATCAGAAATAGTCAACCAGATTGTGCAATACCGAGTCTTCTCGACTATCGACCTCAAATCCGCGTATCACCAGCTCCCCATTAGAACGGAGGACCGCCCATACACCGCCTTTGAGGCGAACGGGCGCCTCTACCATTTTCTCAGAGTGCCCTTCGGGGTAACAAATGAGGTCTCGGTCTTCCAACGTGAGATGGACCGCATGGTTGACGAGAATAAACTACAAGCTACCTACCCCTATCTGGACAATGTCACTATCTGCGGGCACAACCAGCAAGACCACGATCTAAATCTTGCGAGATTTTTAAAAACTGCCCTAAAGCTGAATCTAACCTACAACGAAGACAAATGTGTCTTCAACACAACCCGTCTCTGTATCCTCGGCTGTGTGGTGGAAGATGGGGTAATTGGACCGGACCCTGACCAATTACGCCCCCTAAAGGAACTGCCCCTGCCACACAATCCCAAAGCTTTAAAAAGGTGCCTGGGATTTTTTTCGTATTACGCCCAATGGGTGCCCAATTACTCTGATAAGGCCCGACTCCTCATTAAATCGACGTCCTTCCCACTATCAGCTGAAGCTCGGGAGGCTTTCACCAGTATTAAAAAGGACATTAAAAGGGCTGCAGTGTGTGCAGTGGACGAATGCATTCCCTTTCAAGTCGAAAGCGATGCGTCAGACTTTGCCTTAGCTGCGACCCTCAATCAGGCTGGGAGACCTGTGGCCTTCTTCTCCCGAACCCTTCAGGGACCTGAAATCAGGCACTCTTCTGTTGAGAAGGAGGCACAGGCTATAGTGGAGGCAGTGCGGCACTGGAGACACTACCTAGCCGGCAAACATTTCACCCTGCTCACCGACCAGCGGTCGGTGACTTTCATGTTTAATAACAAACAAAGGGGGAAAATCAAGAATGACAAAATACTCAGGTGGAGGATCGAACTATCCACGTTCGACTATGATATTATGTACAGGCCGGGAGCCCTTAATGAACCCTCAGACGCCCTATCGCGGGGAATGTGTGCCAGCATTCATACGGACAAATTACAGGGTCTCCACAACGACCTCTGTCACCCAGGGGTCACCCGACTATACCATTTTATAAAGTCCCGCAATCTGCCCCACTCCATCGAGGAGGTCAGGGCAATGACCAGAGCCTGCCGCATCTTTGCGGAATGCAAGCCTCGTTTCTACAGGCCTGACCGTGCACACCTTATCAAAGCCACACGGCCATTCGAGCGCCTAAGTCTGGACTTCAAGGGACCCCTTCCCTCTGCCGACCGTAATGTATACTTCCTCAATATCATTGATGAATATTCCCGCTTCCCCTTCGCCATTCCCTGCCCAGACATGACCAGTGCCACGGTCATCAAGTGTCTCTGTAATCTATTCTGCATGTTTGGCATGCCGAACTACATACACAGCGATAGGGGGACATCATTCATGAGTGACGAGCTGCGCCAGTTCTTGCTCTCGAAGGGGATAGCCACTAGCAGAACCACTAGCTACAACCCCCGGGGTAATGGGCAAGTGGAAAGGGAGAATGCTACTGTTTGGAAGGCTGTCACGTTAGCCTTAAAGTCAAAAGGCCTTCCGACCTCCCGCTGGCAGGAAGTCCTCCCAGACGTGCTCCACTCCATAAGGTCTCTGTTATGTACTGCCACTAACGCTACCCCTCACGAAAAGATGTTCGTTTTCCCCCGGAAATCCACCTCGGGCATATCTCTACCCGCGTGGCTGACGTCTCCGGGGACAGTACTATTGCGGAAGCACGTGAGAGGCCATAAAACAGACCCCCTTGTGGAAAAGGTACAGCTCCTCCATGCAAACCCTCAGTACGCCTATATTGAATACTCTGACGGGCGAGAGGACACTGTTTCCATAAAAGACCTCGCTCCCTCGGGGAGCGGAGAGAACGATGGGAGATTATCCGATGAAGACCTACTATACAAAGAGACAGGACGCCCAGAGGTATCAATACCCAACTTTAACCTGGAGGACACTGCAGATAACCTGGGAGACACTGCGGAGGCCCGGACAGCGGAGGAACCCGAATCCACTCCCCTAGAGGCATAGAGGCACCCCAACTGGCTTTGCGCCGATCACTGAGAACTGCAAAACCTCCTGACAGACTCACTTATACCAACTTTTAAGAAACATCACCCCGATCACCCCGATGGACTAAATCTATAGAAGGGGTGAATGTAATGAAATCTGTTTGTCTTGATCCTGTATTCATTTTGCACTCATGTATATTACCCTCCCCCACTGTGTATAGTTTCACTTCCTCTTTCCCGACTAACCTGGGAGGTTCCAGGTCTTGGCTCTTGGCTCCGCCCCTGACTTCTCTTACATAAAGATCCCAGGATCTGTATGACTCATTCCTGTGAACCAGTCGGCGTGTTGAGATGTTAGCTCTGATCTTAGTGATTAAAAGCCAACTTGTTTAAGTCTATAACTTCTAGTTTTGTGGTTATTGAAGGCCCATCAGACACTTTCAATCCAACTTACTAAATCACTGCACTCATTCCTCCCTTGCTTCCACCCTGTCCTCACACTAAAGCCACTCTTGTACCTCCCTGCTTCCAGATGGTGATTCACCAGTTGAGGAGACGGGCCCTCAAGCTGCCAGTGGGAGTGAAGCTGCAGGCGAGGAGGAAGAGGAAGCCGGAGCATCAGTGCCACCCTCTCTCGAGGAAGCCCATGCCCACTTGGGAACACACCTTCCCTGGAGGGGAGCAGGGGGGAAGGGTCTGATGAGGGTGAAGCTCCAGGACCCTGCGGGCTGCAGCAACGTGATGGGGGTAGGGAAGCTCGGGGGCCTTCTCCCCGGAGGGAGAGTATGCCAGCGAGTCCTACTGCATTGGATGCAGAGGAGGAGTGGCTCCTTGCTGAAATGAACACCCAGGCGGTGCACAGGCACACTGAGCTCATGGGTGCAGTGGGAAGGGTGCCCAAATGCATTGAATCACTGGCAAGGAATGTGGAGCACGTCGCAGCAGCACAGCAGATGCCACGCAAATGTTTAGTGCTGCAATTCAGTCACTGGCTGCCATGAGCCCATCTCTGACTGTTCTCATGCAGACTCAGATTGAGGCCACGCGAGCACTGACTGCTGCCATCCTTGCTGGTTCGGACACATTTCCCCGGGGCTCTCACCGCACCACAGCGGGCCAGCAATCTGTGCTGCAGCAGATTGCTCCAGATGCTGAAGTGCTGCCCCGTGGGAGTGCCAGTGTGTCGGTCGAGCAGGGAGTTGCTGTCCTCTCTCAAGATGACAGCATTCCTGCTGCCACCACTGTCACTTCTCCACTGCACTTGCCACCGCCTGTAGGACAGACTGCTGCCGCCCATGTAAAGTTGGTTCAGCCTGCAGCTGGGCCCTCCAGGCCTAGAGCTGGTCGAGGCCCTCCTTCAAGGGCATCTGCAGTCTCAGTTTGTGACAATCAGCAGCCGTCCAGCAGCCTTGCTGCAGCCACTGGGGTCCCATTACGGAGGAGCTGAAGGGGGGAAGTGCGCAAGGGAAGATCACCCTCGAAGGGCAAAAAGTAGGAGGTGTGACAAAATGTTATTCATTTTTTTATTAAAGGCCGAGGCTCGTGGTCAATTTTTTTTTAGTGTTTTGGACATTATCACCAGCTTGTGAGAGCCAGTTATGTCAATGGCTGTTTTTTTTGTGTTTCTTTCTATTAGTTTGTCATGCGGAAATGACACACACAGAGTTTGTAAAATAAAAATGTTTTTGTATTCAATATGTACATGTTTGGTCTTTGCAATCATTGTTGCCTTGGCCGACTTTGGGGTTGCGTTTTGGTTTCATTCACGTTGTTCTCAATGGCAGAAGCCATTTCCTCAGCAGGGGCCTAGAAGCGGTTTGCAATCAGCCATTGACGGACGGCCCTTCCAGTTTCGACATTGTGTGCCTCCCTCCCGCCTTGGTGCTGCTGATGATCGTCCTCCTCATCTTCCTCCTCCTCCTCGTCCTCCTCCTCTGGTGGTGCTCCAAGGCCTGGTGGCATTGGCTGGGTCCTGAGGATTGCCAGGTTATGCAGCATGCAGCACACAACAACGAAGTGGGAGAAACGCTCAGGTGAGCACTGCAGGACTCCTTCAGAATGGTCCAGACAGTGGAACTGTTGCTTGAGCACGCCGATTGTCTGCTCAACGATGTTCCTGGTAGCTTGATGGCTCTCGTTGTACCACAGCTCAGCAGGGGTGTTGGGCGTACGGAGTGGTGTCATCAGCCAGGTGCACAGTGGATATCCCTTGTCCCCGAGAAGCCAACCACCTGGGTGATGCAGTGCCTGGAAAAGTTCTGTCACAGTAGTCTGGCGCAGGATGAATGCATTGTGGCTGCTGCCAGGATAGTGGGCATTGACAGCGAGTATCAGCTGTCTGTGGTCACAGACCAACTGAACGTTTAAGGAATAGAAGCCCTTTTGGTTGCGGAAATCCTCGGCATTCTCATGTGGAGCATGCAAAGCCACATGCGTGCAGTGAATGGCGCCCTGCACCACAGGGAAGCCCGCTATCCTAGCAAAGCCCATTGCACGTTCTTGCTGCTTGTCCGGAGTCATGGGGAAAGAGATGTACTCTCGTCTCCTTTTATAGAGGGCATTTGTGAGGGCACCGCAAACTGGGAGATATTGGCGATGTCCCCAGTAGCTGATTGAAATGAGCTGGTGTCATAAAAGTTCAGAGCCACTGTTATCTTCACTGCCACTGACAGAGATGTCCTGCTCCTCAGTTGAGGCTGCAGATCTGACTGAAGCAGGTGGCAGAGCTCAGTGACCACCTCCTTGCTGAAGCGCAGCCTTTGCAAACACTGCTCCTCAGACATATTAATGTAGGAGAATTGTTGGCGAAATACCCTGGGAGGGTAAGGTCTCCTGTACAGAGGCCTGTTGGCCCTCCTCCGTCTGGCCATGATTGCCACTCTCTCTCTGTGTCTCTGTGCCCTCCAAATCTGATGGCGCAGGACGAGGCCCCATTCAATGCAGCCCCCCATAGCACCTTGGCAATCAAAGTAATGAAGGTCAAAAACGAAAGTACCTGCAAAGTTATGGTCAGAAGCCAAAACTATTTCAGACAGCGTTGACTCAATGCCGAAGTCTCTCTTTCTCTCTCTCTCAAAATCTCTCTCTCTCTCAGAACGAGTGGTGCAAAAATGTCTACCACAGAAAAAGTCAGGAAGAGGCCCTCTTTGAATAGTGCCCCCCCAGCCCCACAGCGACTGGTTAGCGTTCCAGTCTATCTGACATTGGTAGCGCCAGGCGGATAGGAGGGGTGCGCCACTCAACTTCCATTCCGGGGCGCCCCAAGTGCGTTGCATGCTCGAATGACATCAAGATCTGCGTGCGCAGGAGATCAGGCGGTATTATTTAGCGCCGCCGCAAAATGTCTGGTCAATTCTGCGAGAGGCGCAGATATCGTCTCGCCCAGGCGCTAGTTGCTTTGCGCCCCATTCTTAAGGCGCTAACGGGAGGCGCAAACCAACTGAATTCTTCCCCCTATGTCCCTAAGATGATTGGATTGGAGGCAAAGGGTAGAATGAACTAAATCAATAGAGTTCTAGATGAAGCTTCCACCTGTGGTGCTTTTCCAATCAAAAACAGTAATTCTACTAGTGAGCTGTTTTCGGGTTCATGTAACTTTCAGATAACCTCTCAAACTTCGACATGTACTGCAGAAGGTGAATGAACTCAGTTACTTTAATCCAAATGTGCACAGTACATTCCTCTGCAATAACAGATGAAGCAGTGATTGTAAGAGAAGCTGTGTTTACTTATACATTGATAACCCACACTAGTAGAGGCAAGATATCAAATACCTCTAATTTAACCACTCCTGACACTGAGCACAAGTAATTTTCAGTAGCGTGTACCGGTTAACTTGTACCTACCATTGATAGATTGGCTTTCAATTGTTATCAACTCTTGTTGGTTTTGGCTGACACTGCCTTCCGACTGTTCTTATGGTTACTGTAATCTTAAGGGGTGTTACAGTTCATGAAAATATTCTTGTCATTGCATTCTGGCTTTGAAAAGTTTGCATGAGATGGAACTCTAAATACCATAAAACATGTGAAAAACAAAAGGCTACCAAAGTAACTGTGAAAAATATATAAAATGTATAATGTTCCTAATTGCGCTGGTCTCTTGAAAGCTTCTTGATAATTGTGCTGTAATGATCTACATGGTTCTTGATTTAGTTACTGACAGTATTCCAGTGGTAAAAAATGTTTGGACAGTTCTTCAGCAACAGCTAATACTAAATGCTTAACAGCTTACATAAATTTTGATTGTTGAAAGAGTGGATAATATTATACTTCACAATAAATTTCTTCACAAAGTCAATGTGTGGAGCTGAAAGAAGCTTGTTTACATTCCTGGGAGATTAGCTTTATCAGCTATTTATTCTGTGGAAGTATTGTACTTTGTAAAAAATGAAAAATATTTGCAAAATTTGCCATTGGACAATTTAGTAACAATTATTTAATTTAGCTTTTAATTAATGATCATCTTTTTCCAAATTTCTCCCCAGGCAACAGAAGATTTTTGGCGTGTCGCCCAACTGATATTCTCATGACTAAACCTAAATAAGGAGTGTTGTCAGCAATGTTCCCAGTAATTTGTTTTGGCGTGCGGTCCCTTTAATGGGCTGCATGGCCTATTTAAATTTTTGCGCATGCGCGGTTTCTTGCATTAAAAAGCCAGTGAGCGGCCTGTGTAGGACTTCCAGACCGATCTGCAGCCGCAAGACCGCGCAGCTTAGCGGGAATGTTGGTTGTCAGGCTATTTGACTGTGCAAGGCATCAAAGTTGAGTCTAATTCTGTCCTCGGCTGGATAGCAATCAGGAGGAGGAACCCTGGCTGATTTTCTGCTCCTTAGTCATAGGTCACTGAGGCCAATCATAGTGCACCAATTGCTGCCCTGAGCTAAGGTAGCACATGCTGGAGAACCAACCTGGGCCTTCCCAGTCTTTACGGCTCAATAACGCACTGGGCATTTCACTAACCACCAGCTGTGCAGAGCGGAGGGGAATTGTGCACAATTAGTCAAGTACTGTCACCTTGCTGGGGAGGTAAGCGATTAAGATGAGAATGATGTAAACCATTATCAACAGGGACAGTACTATCTAACAAAACTTAGGCCGGCCTGTAAAGTTCACCACAATCTTTTCAATAATGTTGAAGAGGTTAAGCAGAAAATGTTGCTGCTTAAGCTGCTCACTGCGTTATCAAAAGGATCCTGGCAAACTTGAAATTTAATGCAATGTCACATCATGTGAAGTGACTGGTTTGTTTTACATTAAACACTTCTGATTTGCAAGGCAAAAATTCCTAACAGTGCTCTTTTAATAGAGATACACTGGTTCCCATCTTACTTGACCTAATGTTTAAAGTGCCCTTTGCTATAATAAATATTTTTTTCTTGAATGTCCTGAATCATTGCTTGCAAGCCTAATGTGAGGGCAGAGTTTGCAGTATGTAATGCATAAACAATTATATTGTCATACTCATTTTCATTTCTTTATGCCAGGCAAAAATATAGCCTTAGGTGTTAAATATTCAGCAAACACATGGAAGTGAAGTGAAAAGTAAATTAATGCATATTTATTACTTTCCTTGAATACATATGAGAGTAATCTCTTGATATTAGAAGTAAAATGGACCAGATTCTTTAAATAGCTCATTGCTATTTGCATCCAAGGAGTAAATTTCCAACAGATATGACTGGCAATCATTCAAGGAGAATTTCATCATCAGTTTAAGTAAGTGCATATGAAGTGTTTTTCACTCTGCGTGTGGAATTGGACCTCATTGTGCCCATTTTCCAGGTGGAAAACAGGTGGGGAATGGTCCAATTTAGGGGGCCAGCCTCCCGTGCCTGAGAATACTGGGGTAGAAATTAGTTCCCGGTCGTTCTTGAAGGAGGGGGGTGCGGCCTCAATGTGTGCTCAAAATTGGGCTTCAGGTCCTAGGTCTCGGGTCTCTGCTCATCGGAAACCAATTTCCCAGATGGGTCCTTCAACAGGCATTAGATCCCTCATTAACATATGCAAGGGGCCTAATGTCATTTTTAAGTGGCTGCCCGAGATGCCTATAAAGTTCTCCAGACGAATTTCGCAGTGGCCCGGTCACACATGCAGATTGGGCATGGGCCGTCTCGCTGCTAAATTTGCCATCGTTGCACCCGTGTTATAATAGAAAAATCAATTAAATTCATAAATTGGGGACAAAATCCAATTAAGAGAGCCACATTGCAGGTTCTGCATCATTATGGGGCCTGTCAACCAGTTGCCTTTAATATTGCCTGATGTTAACGGATTAAGTTTTTGCCAAATCCAGTAACAGGACAGCAACATTGAAGTTTGACCAGTGGCAGCTTCTACCATCCTTTCAGTCGAGGAGCAAGTCAAATGGATAGTTCAGGAAAAGCTATTTTATTTAAGGGAATTTTTCATGCTACGGTGAATAACATCATGAGGTCGAAAATCCACAACAGCTACATCTGGGTGTAAATGCTGATACGTCACGGTCGGGACATCCACCCCGGTGTACTTTCCAGGGTCAGGGGAGGTTCACAAATCTGTATCTGTATGGCAGGTTCCCATTCCACTAGGGGAGCATCTCGGGAGCCTGCCTGCCCTCAGAGGCATTCAATTTGACTGGTCAATGCCACGTCGGTGAGGTTTGCAGGGCCCTATCCTCAGCAAGAAATCCAAAGTTGTCCCCCTTACAAAGGGGGCTGAATTTAGAAAATTAATAAAAGAAAAAACATTTCATGCCATTTTGTTTCAGGGATTCAGGCTGAGACACAGGCCTGGAGCTCCAACATGGCGGGGGTTGGGGCGGGAAGGGGGGGCACATCTACCATTCGGCGACCTAGTATAGATAATGCACTGGGCTTTCATGAAGCAGGGGACAGGAGAACTCGGACCATTGGGATTGCCCCTGTCCCTTATCTCACCCTGTAGGGGTGCTAAAATGTCTACCCCTTTCAAGGTCCTGTGTAATCCACCATATTCTTCTTCTTGCCTATTTCAGTGCAACACTGAAGAGATGTTGGTCAAGATGCTGTGCCTTTTTTACAGGCATGAAACGAGCGCCAAAGCATCCAATATGGCAGGTGGCGTGCATGTGCATATTCTGAGGCAGAAGTGCGTCACCTGCCATATCAGTACAGACATCGAAAGAGCCGTCTAGGTCCCACGTCTGATCCAGGTGTTAGTCCCTTTGCATATACAAACAGGTGGCCTAATGGCTGTTTGATGTCTCCTTTTACCAGATTGGTTTGCCCTGAACCCCGTTCAGGAAAACCAGGTCTACATGTGGCCTAACCACTGGTTACTTGACTGGTGTGAAGCAATGCTAGGCCATTGTCTTTTGGATGAGATGTTAAACTGAGGCCCTATCTGCCTGCTTTGATGGATGTAAATATTTGTGGGTGAGTCCAGAACAAGGGGACATAAATATCCACTAACAGATAATAGATAGCCACTAATTGACCAAATAAAGAATTTAGGAGGAATTTATTTACACAGAGAATGGTGAGAATGTGGAGCTCGCTGTTACAGGGTATGTTGCCTACCTGATACCTGGGTAGGGGATATCTCAAAAAGGCTGGAAAGGAAGTTGGAAAGGGAGGGTGAACAACCAGTTGTCATGGTCCCTTTTGGGACCAACGACAAAGCAAAGATCAGGGAGGAGGTCCTGCTAAGAGTGCCAGGAGCTAGGAGCTAAATTAAAAAATAGGACCTCAAATGTGGTAATCTACAGATTACTATCTGAGCTACGTGGTAATTGGCATGCAAAATCGTGGCCCATATGCTTCAGAACCAACAAGGGAACAGGACATAGTAGATTTATAATGAGTAACGAGCCAGAATTAATACAAACCAGTTACAGAACCTTATGGCTACCAGTCAAAAACACCAGCCAGAAGCCCTTCAGTCTTGAAGCTTCAGTGCAGAATTTTTATGTTCTTGTTACTGCCTCTCTCAAATCCTCCCATCTGATTGAGGCTAGGCATAAGGCCTTTTCTTTCTGGGCACACTTCCTAATGGGTGGCCAACTGACTTTGAGACAGAAAAATCAGATAGAACAGACCTGAAAAAGAGGCTATCATATCCACCCCACCACATTTTCAAAGAATTTCCCATGCTTGCACCTGCTGTAGGCACAGGTTCTGTGACCCCCTGGGAATCTCAGGAAATCACCAAGCAAAACAAAAGGGCAGAGAGCTGGTGTCATGGGTCTCCATTCCTTTTTCTTGGGCTTTGAGCCCAGAACTAAACATTCTCTGGGCACAAAGGTGAGGAAAATTGACTCTGTATTCTCCACATCTTTGTACTGATGGCTCTGATTTTGATCTTCAGTGTACATCGGGTGGGCAGAGTGATTGTAATACCTGCCTGATGTCGTCAGTGAGAGGCACGATCTATTATGACAGCCAAGTCTCATTTAAATCCAAATGGCAAGCTGCACATGCGTTTCCAGCACTGATAGGCAGCTTGCTGCGTTGGGATAGGTTGGGTGATTGGGCAGAAGCATGGCAGATGCAATATAACGTGGATAATTGTGAGGTTATCCACTTTGGTAGCAAAAACAGGAAGGCAGATTATTATCTGAATGGCAATAGATTGGGAGAAGGGGAAGTGCAGCGAGACCTGGGTGTCCTTGTGCACCAGTTGCTGAAGGTAAGCATGCAGGTGCAGCAGGTGGTTAATGTGGTGTATGTGCCTTTAAGAGCAATTATGGTGTATGTGCCTTTAAGAGCCCCAGGTGTGCGTAATGCTGGTAATTGCCACTTGGGCTATATAAGCCTGTGTATTGTGTATATCCTTTAGAAACCCCCCCCCCAGACTTGCTTAGTAAATACCTATGAACCAACTCCTGTCTTCAGTGTCTTTATCTACACACGGACACTACAGTGGCGACGAAGTGGAAACGGACTTACCTGCAATTCGGCAGCACCTCAAGGACATCGATTCCTCCAGCGTCCAGAAGACTCAAGGAAGTAAGAGAAACTGTGGTTTCACCAGCTGGCCAAGCTGGTGACAGGTACTGCGCTAATCCTTCCTGGGCGTCAGGCTGGAGCTCCAGCGGCGGGCTCTACAGCTGAGACAGGCAGCGAAATCGGAGGCAAGCAATAACGGAATGGGAGGGTGCACTCGAGAGACGGCCGGCGCGGCAAGCAGGTCAGCGTTTAGACCTCCGTCGGGAACGAGTCTCCAACAGTGAATAAACAGCGTTGTTATCAGTAGCAGCGGCGGGAAAGCGCGGGAAGCGCCATATCGTTGCTACAGAGAGAAAAAAAAAGCGCGGGAAGCACCATATCTTTTCTGAAATGCCTAAATCTGGTAATATTGAGGCTTTTGATGGCGAAATAGAAGATTGGACCACATACGTGGAAAGAGTAGAGGTTTATTGCACTGCAAATGGAATAACAGATGAAAAAAAAGCTTCAGTACTTCTGAACTTAATGGGCGCGAAGACATAAGGGCTGTTACGAAATTTAATCACTCCAGCCAAACCAAAGGACAAGACTTGTAAAGAAATTGTTGATACCCTGCAGGAGCATTTAAACCCAACACCGCTGCTGATAGCGGAACGATTCAAGTTCTTCAAGAGAAATCAACACAAGAATGAAAGTAACGCTGATTACCTAACCGAATTAAGAAAGCTATCAAAGTACTGCCAATTCGGAGCAGGACTATCGGATTATCTTCGAGACAAATTTGTTTGCGGTCTCTTAAGTGAAGGAACACAAAAAAGACTGCTTTCTGAAAAAGATTTAACATTGGACAAAGCTTTCAGTATGGCTGTATCATACGAAGCAGCAGCAAAAGGAGCTGCAGAGATACAACAAGAGACACAGGACTTCGGCACCCATAAAATGACACAGGAGTTCGGAAGATGTTATCGCTGCGACAGATCCACCCATAACCAGAGGGACTGCTGGTTCAAGGGCAAAGCATGCAGGCAATGTGGTAAGATTGGACACATTGCACGGGTATGCCAATCTGGACAAAATAAATTCACTGACAGAAAACAAAAAATCAATAAAGAAAAGTACAGGAAGGTACAAATGATGGCGGACAGTAGCTCCGAAGACCAGAATAGCGATAGCGACTCCGGAAACAAGAGACTAAGCTGTCTCAAATTACATAATGTACTTGCCAAAGAGGATTACCAAACCATTTGGGTTACCCTCACAATAGCAGGGTCCCCAGTTAAAATGGAGCTAGATACAGGATCAGCTCTAACCGTAATAAATCGACGAGATTACGAGAGGCTATTTTCGCATATACCTCTAAAAGACACATCCATTATCTTAAAAACATATACGGGGCAGAAAGTCTACCCCAAAGGAAAAATAAGGGTGCCTGTGGTAAACAACGGCAAAGAAATACAAAAGTTGTATTTATACATTCTACAAGATGGTGGTCCACCATTGTTGGGACGTGAATGGATAAGGAAGATACGTTTAGACTGGCACTCCATTCAGGCACTGACGGTGACCAGTAAGGAAAAAA
Organism: Somniosus microcephalus; assembly: GCF_052327205.1. NCBI lineage: Eukaryota > Metazoa > Chordata > Chondrichthyes > Squaliformes > Somniosidae > Somniosus > Somniosus microcephalus. The sequence continues at coordinate 252,497,386 of NC_140988.1, read as the reverse complement.
ACAATGATGACATCATACCTGAACGATTAAAAGACATCTTGGCCAACGCCAAAGAAGTGTTTCAAGAGAAATTAGGAACCTTGAAAGGCATCACCGCCTCAATAAAACTGGAAGATACAGCAAATCCAAAATTTTTTAAGGCAAGACCGGTGCCATACGCAATACGTCCGGCAGTCGAGGCAGAGCTGAAGAATTTGGAAAAGGCAGGCGTATTATCCAAAATAGATTGGAGCGAATGGGCAACACCCATCGTTCCAGTCATGAAAAAAACATTGAAAAATAACTCTGAGGAACAGAAAAAAATTCGCATCTGTGGGGACTTTAAGGTGACTGTAAACCCGGTCCTTCACACGGTACAGTATCCTCTTCCGAGGATAGAAGATATTTTCGCCTCACTATCCGGAGGGAAACGTTTCACAACAATTGACTTGGCACAGGCATATCTACAGATGGAGGTTGAGGAGACCTCTAAAAAGTATCTCACAATAAACACACACAAAGGTCTGTACCAGTACAATCGACTGGTTTTTGGAATAGCATCACCTCCAGCTATCTGGCAAAGAGCTATGGAGCAAGTCCTGCAAGGGATTCCGGGGACTCAATGCTACCTAGACGACATCCTTATAACAGGAGAAAACGACAACGAGCACCTTGCCAATTTGGAGCAGGTGCTCACTAGGCTGAAAGAACGGGGCCTACGAGCAAATCGCCCCAAGTGCGAATTTTTCCAAAATCAGATATCTCATTGTGGCCACATAATTAATAAGGAAGGGTTGCATAAGTCACCTGAAAAAATTGAAGCAGTTATAAAAGCCCCAGCACCTGAAAATGTTTCACAATTAAGGTCATTCCTGGGATTAATAAATTACTATCATAAATTTTTACCGAACTTATCAACTATTCTACACCCTCTTAATGATCTTCTACACACAGGAGTGATTTGGAAATGGAACGAAGACTGTAAACGTGCCTTCCATAAATATAAAGACTTAATCACATCCGAGAAAATTTTGGCTCATTACAACCCATCACTACCAATCAGACTGGCGTGCGATGCATCCCCTTACGGCATAGGAGCGGTATTGTCCCATAGATTCCCTGATGGCTCGGAGCGGCCGATAGCTTTTGCGTCATGCTCATTGAACTCAGCTGAGCGTAACTATGCCCAGATAGACAGGGAAGCACTCAGCCTGGTATGGGGAGTGAAGAAATTCAACCATTACCTACACGGACAAAAATTTACCTTGCTGACTGACCATCAACCCCTCATCTCCATATTCAACCCTAAAAAAGGTGTCCCCATTATGACGGCACAAAGACTACAGAGGTGGTCCCTTTTTCTAGGGGCACACCAATACAACATTGAATACAAAGGGTCAAAACAGCATGGGAATGCTGACGGTTTATCACGCCTACCGTTGCCAATGATAGAAGAGGCACCTACAGTAGACCCAGTAGAGATATTCCACTCTTCCATAGTGGAATGTCTACCGGTGACAAATTCTGCCATTGAAAGGGAGACAAGAAATGACCCTACTCTCTCATGGGTCTACGATTTAACAGTGAAGGGATGGCCAGCACATGGCGAACCACTGTTGCCAGCATTCTCGCAAAGAAGAGAACAGCTGTCAGTGTGCCGAGGAACCTTGATGTGTGGATCCAGAGTGGTGATTCCACCCAAACTCCAGGATAAAGTGCTAAAGGAGCTTCACGAGGGGCATCTGGGTGGAGTGAAAATGAAGAACCTAGCTAGGGCGTTTGTATAGTGGCCAGGTATCGATGGAGACATCGAAGACATGACCAAGAGCTGCCTAGGATGCCAGAAGGTCCAAAATGCTCCGCCACAGGCCCCTCTACATTCATGGGAGTGGCCCTCATCTCCCTGGCAAAGGGTGCACATCGACTTTGCTGGTCCATTTATGGACTCAATGTTCTTAATCGCAGTTGATGCACACTCCAAGTGGCCGGAGGTAATAAAGATGTCCTCCATCACCACGGAAAAAACCATCACAGTATTAAGGACCATATTTGCCAGGAATGGGCTGCCGGAACAGATATGTTCTGATAATGGACCGCAATTTATGTCCGAAGAATTCAGAAAGTTCTTAAAGAACAATGGGGTAAAGCACTACACGTCCGCCCCATACCATCCCACCACCAATGGATTGGCTGAAAGGTTTGTCCAGACCTTCAAGAAGGCCATAAAGGCCATGGGTAATGAAGACATAAAACTTCAGCACAAGGTGGATAACTTCTTATTTGCATATAGGAATGCAACGCATATGGTTACTAACCAAACTCCCGCCATGATGTTCTACAATAGAAACCTAAGATGCCGGCTGGATTTGGTCAAGCCCTGTGGTAAACCACGTTCACTATCGTATCACTGTTAGTAGTTAGCACTGTTCACCACTGTTCGTTATAACTGTATCACTGACCACTATTGTATCACGGTACGAGGTCGCCTCTTGCCACACTGCTATACCTGGGATGACCACTGCCGACTCCGCCTTGGCTCCACCCACCAGGCCAGGTATAAAGGTGAGCGACTGGCTGGTATTCCTCCTGCTTGGATCGGATCACCCACGAGAGTGGGCTGTTATTTAGTCAATAAAAACCTTTAGTCACCTTCGTAACTCTTCGCCTTTTATTGGAGGAATTGATAGGTATATCAATTTTATTGACTAAATTTAATGATGTCCGACAACGAGTCACAACCGGCGGAGGAGCCACCAGCGCAGCTCCCAGGAGCACAGCCACACCAGCCAGCTTGGCTGCGAGCCCTCAGACCGCCGTACCTGGACCTGAACCCACGAGCAGCAAACTCAGCCGCAGACTTTAAACACTGGCTGGTCTGCTTCGAATCATACCTGAGAGAATCCAGCGTCCCTCAGGCATCCAAACTAAGTGTCCTGCAGGCACAACTGAGCCCGAGAGTATACACTCTCATCGAGGACATGACTACCTACGAGACCGCCATCAACCTGCTGAAACAGAAGTACCGGACCCCGGTAAACTACATGTACGCTAGGCACCTCCTAAGATCACGGCCGCAACAGCCAGGAGAATCAGTAGCCGAATTCTCACAGGCGCTATATGCACTCGCCAGGAACTGTGACTTTAAATCGGTGTCGGCAGCCGAAAATACTGAAGATAATATCCGCGACGCATTCCTGAAAGGCCTACGGTCCGAGTACTCACGGCAAAGACTGCTGGAAGCTAAAGACCTCAGCATGGAAAAAGCTGAAGCCCTCGCTATCTCCCTGGAAGTGGCCCACCAAGATCAGGAAGCATTCACCAGGTACTGCTCGCGACCCTGGGACTCGGGCCCGACCCCTACCACAGCACCCTTCCCAGCGCCGCCCCCGGGACCTACCTCTGCGTCGGCGTCCCGGACCCGACCGGCCCCGCCACCCCCGGCACCGGCCCCGACATCGGGCATCCGCGATCGGGCCGCCGGCTGTTTTTTTTGTGGCCAGGAGAAGCACCCGAGGTCGCGCTGCCCAGCCAAGAACTCCATATGTAAAACCTGCCTGAAGAAAGGCCACTTCTCCAAGGCCTGCAGGAGCGGATCCTCAGAGGCCAGCAGTGCCGCATGCGAACTATGGGGGCGGCCATCTTCGTTTAGGGCAACTGAGGCCAGCATCCCCACACATGAGTCATGGGGGTGGCCATCTTTGTTTAGGGCAACTGAGGCCAGCATCCCCACACATGAGTCATGGGGGCGGCCATCTTTGATTAAGGCAACCGACCCCAATAGTGCCTCATGGGGCCCTACCTCGTGGGAGACGCCATTTTACTCACCACGCCCGACCGCCTCGCCCGCAAATGACAACGACTCGCTCAGCTACACACTAGCTTCCGTCACCCTGGACCAAGCCCGCCCGCACCATCTGTCCAAGTCAATGATGGACATCAAAGTGAACGGCCACGCCACGACCTGCCTGTTCGACAGCGGAAGCACGGAGAGCTTCATCCACCCAGACACGGTGAGCCACTACTCCCTCTCTGTCCTACCAACGCGCAGCCGAATCTCGATGGCATCGAGGTCCCACGCCACGGACATCAGCGGCTACTGTGTCGTGACCCTGTCGGTTAAGGGCACGGAGTATAAAAACTTTAAACTCCTCGTCCTCCCCCATCTCTGCGCTGCCGTCCTACTAGGGCTGGACTTCCAATCCCACCTCCAAAGCGTAACCCTAGCATACGGTGGACCCCTCCCCCCACTCACAGTCAACAACCAGCAAACGTTAAACCGCCCACCGCGTAACACCTGCAGCCTCTCCACCCTCAAGGTCCCGCCACCCTCTCTGTTTGCTAACCTTACCCCTGACTGCAAACCCGTCGCTACCAAAAGCAGGCGGTATAGCGCCGGGGACAGAGCCTTCATTAGCTCTGAGGTGCGGCGCCTCCTGAAAGAGGGCATTATCGAGGGGAGCAGCAGCCCCTGGCGTGCCCAGGTCGTAGTCGTAAAGACCGGCGATAAAAACCGCCTGGTCATCGACTACAGCCAGACCATAAACAGATATACCCAGCTGGACGCATACCCCCTCCCCCGCATATCTGACATGGTCAATCAGATTGCACAGTATAAAGTATTCTCGACCATCGACCTGAAGTCGGCCTACCACCAACTCCCTATCCACCCTGAGGACCGCCAGTATACCGCCTTCGAGGCGAATGGGCGCCTATACCACTTCCTTAGGGTCCCCTTCGGTGTCACTAATGGGGTCTCGGTCTTCCAAAGGGAGATGGACCAGATGGTTGACCAGAACGAACTGCAGGCTACATTCCCCTACCTAGATAACGTCACTATCTGCGGCCGCGACCAGCAGGAACATGACGCGAATCTGGAGAAATTCCTCCGTACGGCCCAACGGCTGAACCTCACCTACAATAAGGAGAAATGCGTGTTTAACACCACGCGCCTTGCCATCCTCGGCTGCGTAGTGGAGAACGGAATCATCGGCCCCGACCCAGAAAGAATGCGCCCCCTCATGGAGCTACCCCTCCCCCACTGCCCTAAAGCACTTAGGAGAACCCTGGGGCTTTTCGCCTACTATGCCCAATGGGTACCCAATTACGCGGACAAAGCCAGACCCCTCCTGAAAGCCACTTCCTTCCCCCTCACGGAGGAGGTGTGCGCGGCCTTCTCCCTCATTAAGGGAGACATAGCCAAGGCCACGATGCACGCAGTGGACGAGTCCATCCCCTTTCAGGTGGAGAGCGACGCATCCGACTTCGCCTTAGCCGCCACCCTAAACCAGGAGGGGAGGCCAGTGGCCTTCTTCTCAAGGACCCTACAGGGCCCCGAGATCCGACATTCGTCGGTCGAGAAAGAGGCCCAGGCGATCGTGGAGGCAGTACGGCGCTGGAGGCACTACCTGGCAGGCAAACGATTTACCCTCCTCACCGACCAGCGTTCGGTGGCTTTCATGTTTAATAACAAGCTGAAGGGCAAAATCAAGAATGACAAGATTTTGAGATGGAGAATCGAGCTCTCCACCTACGATTATGAGATCTTGTACCGGCCAGGCAAGCTGAACGAATCCCCTGATGCCCTTTCACGAATGACATGCGCCAGCACGCATATCGATAGGCTTCAGACCCTCCACGACCAGCTCTGCCACCCCGGAGTCACCAGACTCTACCATTTCATTAAGGCCCGCAACCTGACCTACTCCATCGAGGAGGTCAGGACCATGACCAGGAACTGCCAGACCTGTGCGGAGTGCAAACCGCACTTCTATAGGCCGGACCGAGCAAGCCTGATCAAGGCCACCCGCCCCTTCGAGCGCCTGAGCATCGACTTTAAGGGGCCCCTCCCGTCCTCTGACCGTAATGTGTACTTCCTCAACATCGTTGATGAGTACTCCCGTTTCCCCTTTGCCTTCCCCTGCCCCGACATGACCAGTAGCACGGTCATTAAGTGCCTGAATGCCCTCTTCGCCTTGTTCGGGTTCCCGAACTATATACACAGCGACCGGGGCTCCTCCTTCATGAGCGAGGAACTCCGGCAATTCCTCCTAGAGAGAGGTATTGCAGCAAGCAGGACCACCAGCTACAACCCCAGAGGTAACGGTCAGGTGGAAAGAGAGAACGCGACGGTATGGAAGGCCGTCCTCTTAGCCTTAAAGTCTAAGGGCCTCCCAACCTCCCGCTGGCAAGAAGTCCTCCCGACAGCGCTGCACTCCATCCGGTCATTACTTTGCACGGCCACTAACACCACCCCCCATGAACGAATGTTCGTTTTCCCCAGGAAGTCGACTACGGGAACCACTCTACCAACCTGGCTGACCGCCCCGGGGCCGGTCTGGCTGCGGAAACACGTGAGGACCCATAAAACGGACCCCCTGGTCGAGAGGGTGAACCTCCTGCACGCCAACCCCCAGTACGCCTACGTGGCGTACCCAGACGGGCGGGAGGACACTGTCTCCCTACGAGACCTCGCACCCTCAGCCGATCCGGAAACACCGCCACCACCCCCCCCAACCTCAGTCCAGGTAGACGGCATGCCGGAACCCCACGAGCCCTCGCCGACCACGCAAACACCAGCATCAACACCGGATAAGGCACCAGCACCGGATAAGGCAACACCACCGCTGCGGCGATCGGAGAGGCTTACGAAGCCTCCGGACAGACTGACCTACCAGAATTGGTAGTACACTTCACCCCGCCGGACTTTATTCTAAACAAGGGGTGAATGTGGTAAACCACGTTCACTATCGTATCACTGTTAGTAGTTAGCACTGTTCACCACTGTTCGTTATAACTGTATCACTGACCACTATTGTATCACGGTACGAGGTCGCCTCTTGCCACACTGCTATACCTGGGATGACCACTGCCGACTCCGCCTTGGCTCCACCCACCAGGCCAGGTATAAAGGTGAGCGACTGGCTGGTATTCCTCCTGCTTGGATCGGATCACCCACGAGAGTGGGCTGTTATTTAGTCAATAAAAACCTTTAGTCACCTTCGTAACTCTTCGCCTTTTATTGGAGGAATTGATAGGTATATCAAGCCCAACATCCGAAGGGACGTGGAGAACCGGCAGTTTCAGGGCATGAATGAAAGGCCAACTAGGGCCTTCCAGATAGGCCAACCGGTTTTGGCCCGGGACTACCATTCCGAGAAATGGCAGCCTGGAACTATCTGTACATGATTAGGACCACTGATGTACACCGTGGACATCGGAGAAAGCATAATAAGGCGCCATGCTGACCAAATCATCAAGTCATCCGAAAAGGGACAACCTACACCACCACTCTATACATCTAACGATGAAGTAGAGATACCCATATCTACCTCCGATCCGGTGATACTGGAGCCCGATGAACCCGACACTGGCCTTCAAGCCGAATCAGCCTTGCCAGAAGAACCTACTACACCACCAGAAACTACTACACCCCCGAGGCGTTATCCGGACCGAGTCAGGAAGCCTCCTGAGAGACTAACTTATAATTAATTAATACAGCAATGTATATTATTTTGCATATAACATGTAATTAATAATTACTTAAAATATGATGTACTAGTTAGCTAGAAGAGGAGGAATTGTGGTGTATGTGCCTTTCAGAGCAATTATGGTGTATGTGCCTTTAAGAGCCCCAGGTGTGCGTAATGCCGGTAATTGCCACTTGGGCTATATAAGCCTGTGTATTGTGTATATCCTTTAGAAACCTCCCCCCCCCCAGACTTGCTTAGTAAATACCTATGAACCAACTCCTGTCTTCAGTGTCCTTATCTACACACGGACACTACAGTTAAGAAGGCAAATGGTATGTTGGCCTTCGTAGTGAGAGGGTTTGAGTACAGGAACAAGGATGTCTTGTTCCAGTTGTACAGGGCCTTGGTGAGACCACATCTTGAGTATTGTGTGCAGTTTTGGTCGCCTTATCTGAGGAAGGATGTTCTTGCCATGGAAGGAATTCAGCGAAGATTCACCAGGCTGATACCTGGGATGGCAGGAATGACGTATGAGGAGAGATTGGGTCGATTGGGCTTGTACTCGCTGGAGTTCAGAAGAATGAGAGGGGATCTCATTGAAACTTATAAAATTCTGACAGGGCTGGACAGACTAGATGCAGGAAGGATGTCCCCGATGGTCGGGGAGTCCAGAACCAGGGGTCACAGTCTAAGGATAAGGGGTAGGCCATTTAGGACAGAAATGAGGAGGAATTTCTTCACTCAGATAGGGGTGAACCTGTGGAATTCTCTACCACAGAAGGCAGTAGAGGCCAATTCATTAAATATATTCAAGAAGGAGTTGGATATATTTCTTAAGGCTAAAGGGATCAAGGTTTATGGGGAGAAAGCAGGGACAGGGTACTGAATTTGGATGATCAGCCATGATCGTATTGAATGGCGGAGCAGGCTCGAGGGGCCGAATGGCCTACTCCTGCTCCTATCTTCTATGTTTCAATGGAGGACAGGAAATGCAATGGGGCAGCCAGAGAGAGAGCGGGGCCGGCGACCGAGAGCAATGGGGGATATAAAGAGCAGCAGAGAGAGAGAGAGAGCACAGGGAGAGCAGGGCCAACGACAGAGAGCGGCGAGAATATAAGGAGTGGGAGGAGAGAGAGAGAGCACAGTGAGAGCAGGGCCAGCGACCGAGAGCGACGAGGATATAAGAAGCAGCGGAGAGCGAGCGCACAGTGAGAGCGGGGCCATCGACCTAGAGCGACGAGGATATAAGGAGCAGCAGACAGAGAGAGCATAGCAAGAGCAGGGCCGGCAGCTGAGAGCGATGGGGATAAAAGGAGCAGCAGAGAGAGAGAGCAGGGCCAGCAACCAAGAGCGATGGGGATATAAGGAGCAGGAACGGAGAGAGAGAGAGCACAGTGAGAGCAGGGCCAGCAACTAAGAGCGATGGGGATATAAGGAGCAGGAACGGAGAGAGAGAGAGCACAGTGAGAGCAGGGCCAGTGACCGAGAGCGATGGGGATATAAGGAGCAGGAACGGAGAGAGAGAGAGCACAGCAAGAGCAGGGCCAGCGACCGAGAGCGATGGGGATATAAGGAGCAGGAACGGAGAGAGAGAGCACAGTGAGAGCAGGGCTAGTGACCGAGAGCGATGGGGATATAAGGAGCAGGAACGGAGAGAGAGAGAGCACAGTAAGAGCAGGGCCAGTGACCGAGAGCGGTGAGGATATAAGGAGCAGCAGAGAGAGAGAGAGAGAGAGCACAGTGAGAGCAGGGCCAGTGACCGAGAGCGATGGGGATATAAGGAGCAGGAACGGAGAGAGAGAGAGCACAGTGAGAGCAGGGCCAGTGACCGAGAGCGATGGGGATATAAGGAGCAGGAACGGAGAGAGAGAGCACAGTGAGAGCAGGGCTAGTGACCGAGAGCGATGGGGATATAAGGAGCAGGAACGGAGAGAGAGAGAGCACAGTAAGAGCAGGGTCAGTGACCGAGAGCGGTGAGGATATAAGGAGCAGCAGAGAGAGAGAGAGAGAGAGCACAGTGAGAGCAGGGCCAGTGACCGAGAGTGACGAGGATATAAGGAGCAGGAGCAGAGAGAGAGAGCACAGTGAGAGCAGGGCCAGTGACCGAGAGCGGTGAGGATATAAGGAGCAGCGGAGAGAGAGAGAGAACACAGTAAGAGCAGGGCCAGTGACCGAGCGCAGTGAGGATATAAGGAGCAGGAACGGAGAGAGAGAGCACAGTGAGAGCAGGGCCGGCGACCGAGAGTGACGAGGATATAAGGAGCAGGAGCAGAGAGAGAGAGCACAGTGAGAGCAGGGCCAGTGACCGAGAGCGATGGGGATATAAAGAGCAGCAGAGAGAGAGAGAGAGAGAGAGCACAGTGAGAGCAGGGCCAGTGACCGAGAGTGACGAGGATATAAGGAGCAGGAGCAGAGAGAGAGAGCACAGTGAGAGCAGGGCCAGTGACCGAGAGCGATGGGGATATAAGGAGCAGCGGAGAGAGAGAGAGAACACAGTGAGAGCAGGGCCAGTGACTGAGAGCGGTGAGGATATAAGGAGCAGCGGAGAGAGAGACAGAGCACAGTGAGAGCAGGGCCAGTGACCGAGAGCGGTCAGGATATAAGGAGCAGCGAAGAGAGAGAGAGAACACAGTAAGAGCAGGGCCAGTGACCGAGAGCAATGGGGATATAAAGAGCAGCGGAGAGAGAGAGAGAGAGAGCACAGTGAGAGCAGGGCCAGTGACCGAGAGTGACGAGGATATAAGGAGCAGGAACGGAGAGAGAGAGAGAGAGAGCATGGACCAGTGACCGAGAGCGATGAGGATATAAGGAGCGGGAGTGGAGAGAGAGAGCACAGTGAGAGCAGGGCCAGTGACCGAGAGCGATGGGGATATAAGGAGCGGGAGTGGAGAGAGAGAGCACAGTGAGAGCAGGGCCAGTGACTGAGAGCGATGAGGATATAAGGAGCGGGAGTGGAGAGAGAGAGCACAGTGAGAGCATGGACCAGTGACCGAGAGCGATGAGGATATAAGGAGCGGGAGTGGAGAGAGAGAGCACAGTGAGAGCAGGGCCAGTGACTGAGAGCAGTGAGGATATAAGGAGCGGGAACGGAGAGAGAGAGCACAGTGAGAGCAGGGCCAGTGACCGAGAGCGGTGGGGATATAAGGAGCGGGAGCGGAGAGAGAGAGCACAGTGAGAGCAGGGCTAGTGACCGAGAGCGATGGGGATATAAGGAGCAGGAACGGAGAGAGAGAGCACAGTGAGAGCAGGGCCAGTGACCGAGAGCGATGGGGATATAAGGAGCGGGAGCGGAGAGAGAGAGCACAGTGAGAGCAGGGCCAGTGACTGAGAGCGATGGGGATATAAGGAGCAGGAACGGAGAGAGAGAGCACAGTGAGAGCAGGGCCAGTGACCGAGAGCGATGGGGATATAAGGAGCAGGAACGGAGAGAGAGAGAGCACAGTGAGAGCAGGGCCAGTGACCGAGAGTGATGGGGATATAAGGAGCAGGAACGGAGAGAGAGAGAGCACAGTGAGAGCAGGGCCAGTGACCGAGAGCGATGGGGATATAAGGAGCGGGAACGGAGAGAGAGAGCACAGTGAGAGCAGGGCCAGTGACCGAGAGCGGTGAGGATATAAGGAGCGGGAGCGGAGAGAGAGAGCACAGTGAGAGCAGGGCTAGTGACCGAGAGCGATGGGGATATAAGGAGCATGAACGGAGAGAGAGAGCACAGTGAGAGCAGGGCCAGTGACCGAGAGCGATGGGGATATAAGGAGCAGGAACGGAGAGAGAGAGCACAGTGAGAGCAGGGCCAGTGACCGAGAGCGGTGAGGATATAAGGAGCGGGAGCGGAGAGAGAGAGAGAGCACAGTGAGAGCAGGGCCAGTGACCGAGAGCGGCGAGGATATAAGGAGCGGGAGTGGAGAGAGAGAACAGTGAGAGCAGGGCCATCGACCTAGAGCGGCGAGGATATAAGGAGCAGCGGAGAGAGAGAGAGAGCACAGTGAGAGCAGGGCCAGTGACCGAGAGCGGTGAGGATATAAGGAGCAGGAGTGGAGAGAGAGAACACAGTGAGAGCAGGGCCATCGACCTAGAGCGATGGGGATATAAGGAGCAGCGGAGAGAGAGAGAGAGAGAGCACAGTGAGAGCAGGGCCAGTGACCGAGAGCGGCGAGGATATAAGGAGCGGGAGTGGAGAGAGAGAGCACAGTGAGAGCAGGGCCAGTGACCGAGAGCGGCGAGGATATAAGGAGCGGGAGTGGAGTGAGAGAGAGAGAACACAGTGAGAGCAGGGCCAGTGACCGAGAGCGATGGGGATAAAAGGAGCAGGAGTGGAGAGAGAGAGCACAGTGAGAGCAGGGCCAGTGACCGAGAGCGATGGGGATAAAAGGAGCAGCGGAGAGAGAGAGAGAGAGCACAATGAGAGCAGGGCCAGTGACCGAGAGCGGCGAGGATATAAGGAGCAGGAACGGAGAGAGAGAGAGCACAGTGAGAGCAGGGCCAGTGACCGCGAGCAGCGAGGATATAAGGAGCAGGAGTGGAGAGAGAGAGCACAGTGAGAGCAGGGCCAGTGACCGAGAGCGATGGGGATAAAAGGAGCAGCGGAGAGAGAGAGAGAGAGCACAGTGAGAGCAGGGCCAGTGACCGAGAGCGATGGGGATAAAAGGAGCAGCGGAGAGAGAGAGAGAGAGCACAATGAGAGCAGGGCCAGTGACCGAGAGCGATGGGGATAAAAGGAGCAGCGGAGAGAGAGAGAGAGAGCAAAGTGAGAGCAGGGCCTGTGACCGCGAGCAGCGAGGATATAAGGAGCAGGAACGGAGAGAGAGAGCACAGTAAGAGCAGGGCCAGAGACTGAGAGGGATGGGAATATAAGGAGCAGGGGAGAGAGTGAAAGGATTATTACTAGTACTAGCCCCTTTAGGGCTACCCTAGATCAGGCTTATTCCCCAGACATTCACTTACAACTAAAGTTTGAGGTAGCCGAATCCTAAAGGTGCTTAATTGGGTCTAAAAGTCCAGACTATCTCTCCCTAAAGGAAAGGAACAACCTGAAGATGTTACCGTCGTCCAGAAAGCACTTTTAATAAGTTTAGCTAGACTGTAACCTTCCGGATATTATGAGGGTCTGGAAAACTCCCCCAGAATTCTGCAACACTTCACCAAGGCACGTACAGAGATTGAGTTCACGAGATTGATACAGAAGTACTATGTGAGACAATTTTAAAATATATAGATTTGTTAAAGAACCGACATGTAATTTACAGTTGGTGATTCAATCGCAACATTAACAGTTCCAAATACAAAAAGCTTACAATTCTATTATCAGAGATCCTTATTCTCAAATCTTCGCTAGTGTTACAGTTCTTAGTTTATTCCAGGATATCCACCAAAATCAAATAACTTTGATACCCGAGATACAAAGAGGTGCAGACTTACAGAGCCTGCCTCTGAAGCCGAGAATCGCTTTGCCCCTTTACAGCGAATCTATCATCCCATTTGAAAGTTCAATATTTATATCCTTTTTCAGTGGTATGTCCTTTGAAGCTTTTTGCTGATGTAAGCTAATTATCTCTAGTCATTTTTCTGCTGACCTCTGCTCTTCTTACAGTCAGTTCAGCTTGTAGCATATGTCTCTACCCTTAGGTGTTTGAAGCTTATCATAAAAATGGTGTGGAGCAGGTGCATCTATTTGATATCATTCTTACCAAAGTCTTCTATGCAATTCTTAAGTCACCTCAGCTGGTTTCAACACAGACTTGTGTCTCCTAGGTGTTCCATTTGATATCATTTTTACGAAGGCATATGTTTCTTCTTGTTCTGCGTTTCTTTCCAAAGTATAATTTAAGACACCTTAACAGGATATACCATTGTGTTCTTCAGACTATCAGGCACCTCCAACCTCCTGTTTCAATAAGGTTATTGATTCAGTGTCAACATCTTATCTTATCTCAATAGCCTGTATGCTGTTCACAGCTTCTCCATTGTTAGGTTTTTAGATTTTCAAGCCCTAGTATGTCATGTTTCAATTAAGTCAGAATTCTTTTATAGAATGGTATATTTTTCTGAATAGGCATATTGATTATTTCTTCACACACCCCTCTTGACCAAAAAATGAACTGGAGCATCAAGACAGAGTTTGGTCAATGTTACTGGTAAGGTTACAATATCACATTAATTTCACGAGATTCACAATATGCTACATGAAAATTTCTTTTAAGTCATCCTAGGGCAATGTTTTGCCTTATTTTAAATTGAACACAATTTAAAAGGATGATAGGTACATTGTCATGCAATTAGCGAAAGAACATGTACTTAGAATGTCCAATCGGCAGATGTACATTCCATAGAGGTGAGTTATTCATACGAGTCAAGGAGACGTCATTGGAACTAGCTGAAGCTTGACACGCTGTTCCTTCGATCCGGCCTGTGGACAGATTCTTGTTTTCGTAAAGGCCTTGAAAGGTGCTCAGTTGATTCCTTCTTCATCAGCGGTGTCTTCCTCCTTTGTTGAAGTAACTTGTTGATCTTTCCTTGTTTCGGTTGTGGCTTTTTGTGAATCCAATTCCTGAGGCGTTGCCAATCATCGTATGGAGGAGTCGGCGACACCATCTGGCTGACCGTCATCAATAATTCGATCGCATCCATTTCCTGTGTCATGCTCCAAGCTGGGTCTTGAAAGACAGTGTACGACTGCACCTTATACTATTCCTCCATTTCGGTATCCCGCAGGACATCTTTTGAGATTGTCTATGGAGACAGTTTTAAGAATATGCTTGCCATTCGGCTGATTAATATGTATTTTAACTGTTCTTTTGTTAATAACAGAATGTATTTGAACAGGTTTTTTCCACTTCGGTCTTAAACCAGGTTTTTGCTCGAACTTCTTTTCCTGTACCCATTCTCCTACTAGGGGTTGCCATGCTTTGTTTGTCAATTTTTTCTGCCTATTTGCCTCCCTTATCCTCTGATCAATTTGATGAATCTCATCTGTTACTTTTTTAAAATCTAACTGTCACTGTCGGGTCAAGGACTCAGAGAGTGTAGAGGCAATAAAAGAACTATGGGTAAGCGGTGTATGCATCTCAACCCCATACATCAGATAATATGGAGTTTTAGGGGATATTGTCCCTGATGCAGATGCGGGCACATTATTAAGTGATAGCTGCACCTCTGGAATGACGGTGGTCCACTTATTTCCCCTGATTCTTAACAGTTTGACCAACAGATTTTTTACTTCATGGTTTTCTGATAATCTACATCATAGGGTACTTAAGGAAGTGGCCCTAGAAATAGTAGATGCATTGTTGATCATCTTCCAACATTCGATGGAACCTGGAACAGTACCCATGGATTGGAGGGTAGCTAATGTTACCCCACTATTCAAAAAAGGTGGTAGAGAGAAAATGGGGAATTACAGACCGGTAAGCCTGACATCGGTAGTGGGGAAAATGCTAGAGTCCATTATAAAAGACTAGCTGAAGTGCCCGGCGGTGCCGAGGCTTTTTCGAGGGCATGTTGTTGTTGGAAGAGAGAGAGAGAGCGACTGGGGGGAAGAGAGAGAGCGACTGGGGGGAAGAGAGAGAGCGACTGGGGGGAAGAGAGGGAGGGGAGGGGTGGGGGGAAGAGAGGGAGGGGAGGGGGAGGGCGGGGAAGGGAGGGCGGGGGGGGAGGGGAGGGGGAAGGAAGGGAGGGCAGGGGAGGGGAAGGGAGGGCGGGAGGGAGGGGAAGGAAGGGAGGGCGGGAGGGGAAAGGGAGGTGGGGAGGGGAAGGGAGGGTGGGGGGAGGAAGGAAGGGCAGGGGGGGAAGGGAGGGGAGGGGGAGGGGAGGGGGGATGGAGGGGAGGGAGGGCGGCGGGCGCGCCCCCCCCCGGAGGTGAAGACCGCCAATTGCGCGCGCAGCAGGAGCTGAGACGCGGCGTCTCTCTCGGCCGGCGGGCCCGGTTGCCAGGGCAACCGTGACGCTGACCAAGCCAGAGAGAGAGACGCCGCGTCTCAGCTGCTCCTGCTGCGCGCGCGGCCCCCCACCCGAGGGTCGCGGCCGCCCCCCGATGGTCGCGGCCGCCCTCCCCTCCCCCCGAGGTGAAGACCGCTGATTGCGCCCGTTGCCAGGGTAACGCTGGACGCTCAGCAAGCCCCGGCAGAGAGAGACGTCTCAGCTCCTGCTGCGCGCACACCCTAGCGGCGCTGGGCTCAGGCTCGGCCCTCCAGCCTTCGAGTGGGGCCGGGAGGTGCCTAGCTCGGGCGTGGGTGCGGAGGAGACGCCGAGGCTTCTAGGCCTACCTGGAAAAACGGGGAAAGGTAGGAAAATTAATGAGATTAGATAAGTTAATTACTTTCTAAATCATTTTTTTAAAAAACAATATGGCCTAGAAATTCAGTGCCCTTAGCACCGATTTTGCGGCGCTAGAGGGCCTAGCGGTGCAATTGGCGCCGGTTCCTAAATTGCCTGGGGCCCTTCCGCGGCGGTAGACCGGTAGCGCTGCGCCGGCACCGATGACGTCATCGGTGTGCGCAGCGTCCCGGTTGCCGTGGTAACCCGGCCCCAAGCCGAAATTCAGTTGCGGCCGCCTCGCCAGTGGCAGCCGCAACTAAGACTCCGGCAAACGAGTGCTGCCGGAGTCTGCGCCGGCGCTTTAAGGAGGCGCGGCGGCCGGACGCTTTCCCGCCGGCCGCATGCCCGCAGCTCCCTCCCCGGACTTCTCCCGCCCCCCCCCCCGGAACAGATGCAAGCCCGGCACTTGTCCGAGGTGCCGGGCTCATTTTTGAGGAGATTTGCGCGGGCCGCGGCCGGGTGCAGGCAGCTCCTCCTTAACGGAAGGAGGAGGCCTGCACTTCCCGAGCCTGCCGCACCACAGCGGGCGCCGCAGCGCCGGAATAGCGCCGCGATGCGGCGCGTTGCGCCAGTTTTCAGGCGCTAAAACCCTTCAGTAGCGCCGGCAGCCGTTTGGGCGCGGCGCTACTGAATTTTTGGCGCGCGCAAAGGGACTTAGCACCGGCGCTAACTTCCGGCGCTAAAGCCCTGGCGCAGCGCAAACTCAATTTCTAGGCCTATGTGTTTTAAAAGCAACGCTTTTTTTTAAGACGCAGAAAGCGGGAAAATGAAAGGAAAAGTTTGGAATCAAGATGGCGGCAACTCACCTCGGCTCAGAACGATAAAGCTCGGCCACACGCGCACCGATTGGCCCGGCGGCACACGCCAGCAACCCGGCGTACGATTGGTCGAGCTCGCGGTCACTCTGTCGCTAATGAGCGGATAATGAGATGCTAATGAGTGGAATGTTGAAGGTTTTTGGGATACCGCGGGCGCAATTTTAGCCCGGCTGAGACGTAAATACGCTTAAAACCGTCTCGGAAGCGTAAGCTTTCTTTGGAGGTAACGCGCGCGTAGGTACGCCCTGTAACTTTCGAGTGCATACCCGCAACGCACACGCGATGACAGACAGACAGATAGACAGATAGACAGAAAGACAGATAGACAGAATGACAGAATGACAGAAGTACCGATTTATATATATAGATGTAATAGCAGAGCACTTGGAAAACAGTGACAGGATCGGACAAAGTCAACATGGATTTACAAAGGGTAAATCATGCTTTACTAATCTACTGGAATTTTTTGAGGATGTAACTGGTAAAATAGATAAGGGAGAACCAGTGGATGTGGCGTATTTGGACTTTCAGAAGGCTTTCGATAAGGTCCCGCATAAGAGATTAGCGTGTAAAGTTAAGGCACATGGGATTGGGGGCAAGGTACTGACTTGGATAGAGAACTGGTTGGCAGACAGAAAGCAAAGCGTTGGAATAAACGGCTCTTTTTCCGAGTGGCAGGCAGTGACTAGTGGGGTACCGCAGGGATCAGTCCTTGGACCCCAGCTATACACCATATATATTAATGATCTAGACAAGGGAACTAGATGTAATATCTCCAAATTTGCAAATGACACAAAGCTGGGTAGGCGTGTGTGCTGTGAGGAGGATGCCGAGAAACTCCAGGATGATTTGGACAGGTTGGGTGATTGGGCAGAAGCATGGCAGATGCAATATAACATGGATAAATGTGAGGTTATCCACTTTGGTAGCAAAAACAGGAAGGCAGATTATTATCTGAATGGCAATAGATTGGGAGAAGGGGAAGTGCAATGAGACCTGGGTGTCCTTGTGCACCAGTCGCTGAAGGTAAGCATGCAGGTGCAGCAGGCGGTTAAGAAGGCAAATGGTATGTTGGCCTTCGTAGCGAGAGGGTTTGAGTACAGGAACAAGGATGTCTTGCTGCAGTTGTACAGGGCCTTGGTGAGGCCACATCTTGAGTATTGTGTGCAGTTTTGGTCGCCTTATCTGAGGAAGGTTTTTCTTGCCATGGAAGGAGTTCAGTGAAGATTCACCAGGCTGACACCTGGGATGGCAGGAATGATGTATGAGGAGAGATTGGATCGATTGGGCTTGTACTCGCTGGAGTTTAGAAGAATGAGAGGGGATCTCATCGAAACTTATAAAATTCAACAGGGCTAGACAGACTAGATGCTGGAAGGATGTTCCTGATGGTCGGGGAGTCCAGAACCAGGGGTCACAGTCTAAGGATAAGGGGTAGGCCATTTAGGACAGAAATGAGGAGGAATTTCTTCACCCAGAGAGTGGTGAACCTGTGGAATTCTCTACCACAGAAGGCAGTAGAGGCCAATTCATTAAATATATTCAAGAAGGAGTTGGATATATTTCTCAAGGCTAAAGGGATCAAGGGGTATGGGGAGAAAGCAGGGACCGGGAACTGAATTTGGATGATCAGCCATGATCGCATTGAATGGCGGAGCAGGCTCGAGGGGCCGAATGGCCTACTCCTGCTCCTATCTTCTATATTTCTATGTTTCTATGTCTTTACGTTCCACCAGCCCCACTGATTGCGGATGACGTGGCGTGCTGTGCTCTAACCCAATCCCCCTTTGTTCGCAGTAGTCTTTGAAGACCTTGGAGACAAAGGCTCTACCTTGATCAGAGTGTAAGATTTTGGGGGCACCAGCTACAGTAATTATGTCAGTAATAGCATTGGCGAGTGCATTTTCTGAAACAGTTTTTGTGGGGACCAGCCAGCAGAAGGAAGTGCATCCATCTACACAAACGAGAACATGTCTGTATCCAAAAGACGGGGGAAGTGGTCCAATAAAGTCAATAAAGAATTTTCCCATTGGCTCATCAGCTTTCACAGAAGCCAATGGTGGTGGCTTAATTAATGATGACTTATTGGTTAAATAGCATGGCTAGCAAATTTGCCACGTATGTTTTACAGGCCTTAAGCATGCCTGGCCACCAGTATAAGGGGGTCAATTTGCAGATTGTTGTTCTGGCACCACAATGTGCTTGACCTATGCCCTCGTGAGCTTCTTTTACAAGCTGTTCTCGTTTGTGTCTCGGGGGTACTTTTCGGTTTCCCTTGGGCAACTTAACTAGCACAATACCCGTAGGGATTTCCGAGTAAAATTACTTTGGTGGGTATCCTGGTGGATTCTCTTTTGTTGGGTCTAATAGCTGAATCAGTTCCTCATCCTGATTAGCTGCCCATTGTGCCCTAGTGATTACACTAATATTGGCAGGCCCCTCTCGAGGGGGTGCCATGCAGACCAAACATTTTGCTTGTTTGTCTGCAAGACTGTTTCCTTTTGAGTGTACTGTCCAAGTGGTATGCTCATTTACATGAATCAGCTGACAATTCTGTTTCTCCATTCTCGAACGGAAAATGTCTTCCTACAAAGACTTATGTTTTATGGGTTCACCCTTATAATTGGTAAAGTTTGTTTGCTCCCAGAAAACTAGATCTTAGTTATATCCTCTTTTACAGTAGTCACTATCCATACAGATTAATGTGGGTTTAATAGGGTCTGCCTTTTCTAAACCATAATGCGGCAGCTTCAGCATATTGCACTGTCATATGGCCAAGGGTTATGGACAGTAATTTTTCTGGATAAAAAGAATAGGAATCTCAAAAGTCCCTACTTCTATCCCCATCCCAGCTGAGGATTGTTGGGATGTCCCTTTTTTAATCATTATTGACGATCCATCAAAAATTATTACTTGGTCTTGTGGAGGTATAGGGATAGAATTATTTCCCCTAATAAAGCAATCGTTTCAATTTCCTAATAAAATGACTTGGCCAATTTCTACAGGGTTTGTCAGGACCTAACCTTGGTTAGGGTTTAATATGAACTTTATAAGAAATTTCTAGACCTCAATGGTATATTGAGGGAGTTCTGATTTAAGTTCTACAAGGCCTGATCAGTGACTTGTCGTCTCTAGAGACTTAAATCTGGGTCTTAGTACCACTGTCACTAAAACACTCCTTCTATACTTAACAATCTACAAGATGGATATTGATATAAATACAAGTATAGGTGTGCTGTCTCTCTTTAGCAATTTATGTTAGTTTTCCAGTTAATTCAGGGGTTTGAATAAGTTGGGTCGATTCCCATTGTGTGCCGCCACCTAGTGGATATTTGGTACCTAGCAACTGCAGTAAAAGCGCAGTAAAGTGCAGTAAAGCACAGTAAGTGCAGTAAAGTAAACTACTGTATATTACAGACCTACAGCTGCACATGGTCTGGGAAGTTATATTGTTGCCATGCTCGAGTCTTGGATATTATTTGTCTGTAAGTACTTGAGAATGTTATAGATGATTAGTGTACCCTATATGTTGCAGAAAATGTTTAGTTTGTAACTTTTCTCTGTAAGCAAACTTACACAGCTAGCCGTGAAGTGCTCGCTCTCTGTCTAGCTGGTTAACTTGTAGCTGTATTTTGATGCACTATGTACAGGGCTAATTTAAAGAGAATGCCTTCCAGTTTGCTAAATGTATATTCACAGTAAGCTGTGTTTCCATGTGGTTGGTAATTTACATGCCAAATGTACTGTGTTGCTCAGGTGTACCTAAATTTGTGTATACATATCAGTTATGTGCTTGTATACTAATGTGTGCTTCCATTTCTGTGTTGTATTTCAGTTTCACAATAAGAATCTTTCAGTAAAGTTTTACAAGAAAAGTCAAGCCTTGTGATTTTTATGGGAAGATATCAAGTTGTTAGCTACCTGTCTAGCTCTGCATAGGAACGCGCTGCGAGGGCAGAATAGAGCACAAGAAGATACCTCTCAGCTACCATGAGTCTACGCTTAGGAAGACAATATACCATAAAGCACGTCGACCAGCCAATCGAGAAGCATGAGCCTCTCCGAGCAAATGATGCCAAGTCACAGTCCTCTAAAGCATCCTCTAGATCATCTCGGCGGTCCAGCAGACCGTCGTCATCGACAGCTTCTGCAGCCGCCAAAGCACGTGCAATCTCGAAAGTCCCTACTTCTATCCCCATCCCAGCTGAGGATTGTTGGGATGTCCCTTTTTTAATCATCATTGATGATCCATCAAAAATTATTACTTGGTCTTGTGGAGGTATAGGGATAGAATTATTTCCCCTAATAAAGCAATCGTTTCAATTTCCTAATAAAATGACTTGGCCAATTTCTACAGGGTTTGTCAGGACCTAACCTTGGTTAGGGTTTAATATGAACTTTATAAGAAATTTCTAGATCTCAATGATATATTGAGGGAGTTCTGATTTAAGTTCTACAAGGCCTGATCAGGGACTTGTCATCTCTAGAGACTTAAATCTGGGTCTTAGTACCACTGTCACTAAAACACTCCTTCTATACTTAACAACCTACAAGATGGATATTAATATAAATATAAGTATAGGTTCTGTATCAACTCGTTAACACATGCGTTGGGCACCAACTGAAAGGATTATTATTAGTCCTAGCCCCTTTAGGGCTACCCCAGATCAGGCGTATTCCCCAGACTTTCACTTTCAACTAAAGTTAGAGGTAGCTGAATCCTAAAGATGGTTAATTGGGCCTAAAGGTCCAGACTATCTCTCCCTAAAGGAAAGGAACAACCTGAAGATGTTACCGTCCTCCAGATAGCACTTTTAATAAGTTTAGCTAGACTGTAACCTTCCGGATATTATGAGGCTCCAGAAAAATCCCCCAGAATTCTGCAACTCCTCACCAAGGAGCGTACAGAGATTGCGTTTGTGAGTTTGATACAGAAGTACTATGTGAGACAATTCTAAAAATATATAGATTTATTAAAGAACTGACATGTAATTTACAGTTGGCGATTCAATTACAACATTAACAGTTCCAAATATGAAAAGCTTACAATTCTATTGTCAGACATCCTTATTTTTAAATCTTCGCCAGTTTTACAGTTCTTAGTTTATTCGGGCAGACAGTGGTTGTTGCCTTTCCAGAAGAAGGTGTAGCCACCACCTTGCTCCTTGAGCTGGTCTTCCCCTGCCCGTCGGGTCTCACTTAGGGCGACGATGTCAATGTTGAAATGTCTGAGCTCCCAGGCAACGATAGCAGTACGGTGTTCCGGTCTGTCACTGTTGGGGTTGTCCATGAGGATCCTGACGTTCCAGGTCCCGGACTTCATTTTAAAGGGTGGAAGATGCCTGTGCATGAATTGTTTTAACGTGGGGTGGCCGTTGCACACCAGCTACCACAGGGGTTTGACAGAGCAAGGTCTTGGTCCAATGGCAAGGGGATCCAAGATGATTGGAGACCAGGCTCTGCTACAATGGCCTAGCACACACACACAAACATAATGCTACTGTCTTCCTCCCTCCTTCCCGCAGGTCCTCTCTGCCTGGGTTTCGTAGGATGCATTGTGATCCTCCTGACCTCACTGTTGGCTCATGCCGCACCTTCCCTGGACCCTGACCCCACTGCTGGTCCACGCTGCACCACTCCTGGGCCTTGACCTCGCTGCTGGGCTCGTCCTCGCTCTGGGTCCCAGCCTCGGACATGAATGATGTTGTCTCTCACAGGATCAAATTAGCACTGATATTCTCGCGATCCCTGGCCCCAAACTCCACTCGCGATTCACTAGTCCCCGCCTGTGACAGAGACTGTAGTTCCCGCATTGGACTCATCAGTCACCTGCGAACTCATTTTTAATGTGGAAGCAAGTCATCCTCAGTTCCGAGGGACTGCCTAAGAGAGAGAAAAGAGTTTATTCCAGGATATCCACCAAAATCAAATACCTTTTATGTTAAGTATGTGTATTGTATTGAACAATTAACACAAAGACTTAAACGTATAACTCAAACAGGTCTTTACTGGTTGGAGGTAGGGACTATACATAGGTCTTTACTTCATGCCCACAGGCGGGAACTGAGGGGGATCAGTACCCACAGTACTATTTATACCCCTATGGCCAGGAGTGGTACTGCGTATCACTACGCCCAACAAGTAGTGCAGTCCTGTCCATAGGTTCAAAGTAGCACACATATTACATACACAACATTCCTCCCTTCCTAGCTTTACAGTCATCTCCCCATTTAACATAACGTAATAACATATATACATATATAACTTCAGGTTTACATAACAGAATAACATAGATACATAGATAACTTCATGTCAAAACAGATCACAGATTCAGTCTCTGCGGAAAACAGTTCACAGATTCAATCTCTGTGGTGTAGTCGGTTCACGTTGCTGGAGTGACTCATTCAATAGTCCTTCCATGGATTTAACAGTTTGAACTTCCGAACTGAATTGGCTCCGTTCGGAGGGACCACGTGTGTGATCTGGTAGAGGTGATAATGGTTCAGATGGGTCATCTTCTGTTTTTACTTTTCCTTTTCTGCTTCTTGGAGACTCTCTGGGCTCCATTGTCAGCTGCCACAGCTGCCAGCTGCATGCGCAGTTCCTCCTTCTCTTCCTCCTGTTTTCGTCGTAGAGCCAGCTTCTCCCGATGTTCCGTAGACTTTTGGTGCTCCTCCATGATTTCTGCACTTTGGGAGTCGAAGTTACAAGCTGGGCAGGACAGGACATCGTAATATTCGGTGTCGTCCTGAGCTAGACCAGTGAGAGGGTCGTCTATTTCCTCCATACCCAGCTGGACATTAGCCAGCTCTTGTTCCAAATCCAGACATCTTTCCTGAAGAGACTTCTTCATGTGTACCTCTGCATCCAGCTTTTTCTGGGCTTTCAGCAAGTCGTTTACTAGTGACCTCATTTGTGATTTTAATACTTCAACTTCCTTTGGAGATTGATTGATCGGACTATGCAATCCCTCTACCGGAGCAGCTGTTTCAGCGGTCTGTTCTACGTTGACGTGAGTCAGCGTACTTTTGGCATCCAAGGGCTGCTCTGTTGCAGTCATCTCAGTCTGTGTTGCCACCTCAGCTCTTCCAATAACCTTTGAGAGCTCCGAACCCCTTTCGTTTGAATATTGAAGTTCATGTTCAAGTTTTTCCCATTTCAGAGTCCTGTCCTTCAGCATATGCAGGAGTTGGCTGACCGTTAACTCCTCTGACACCAGACGTTTTGTGTGCTCCTGCTCCATTTTCTCCATCAGCTGCTTCTGTTGTCTTTCCAGATTCTCCAACTCTATATCAAAGAACTCTTTCGTTGCATTCAACTCTTGCTCAAAACAGCGAAGCATTTGTTCTAATTGCTGTTGTAGTTTGAAATGGAGTTGAGTTCGAGCCCGGTGTCCCTCAGAAATGGGCACATCAGTAGACTTGCCAGACTCAGAATCCACAGTTAAACTATGTTGTTGTTGCTCAGTGGAATTCTGTGCTGAAACTTTGTCTTTTGCACCTGAGTTGGGCTTACCATCATCCGTTCCAGAATCTGGGCCGACTATCTTCACCGAGTTCTCACTCGTTATTGTTTGTAGGAAATGCCAGTCCATATTCATTTTCCTAATCCACTCCCGTCCTAGTAGTGGAGGACCTCCTTCAGATATCACATATAAGTCCATTATTTGACTGTCTTCACCCTTGTGGACCACTGCAACCTCTATTTTCCCGATGGGGTACACTCTTTGCCCCGTGTATGTTTTCAATCTAATCCCCGTATCCTGTAGGGGAATATGTTGGAATAACTTTCCGTAATCTTTCTTATTTATGACCGTCAATGCCGATCCAGTGTCCAATTCCAGTTTTACTTGGACTCCTTCTATCTGAAGAGTGACCCAAATTGTCTGGAGGTCTGCACCCTTACCAGCGTTGAGTACTCTTAAGCTAGCCAGTTCATTACAGCTTAAGCTAGCCAGTTCATTACTGCTAGCGTCTGAATTGGACTCCTGTTCGGCCACCTTGTGTACCTTTGCGTATTTTCCTTGCGGTGACTTCTTGTTGCTGGTCTTCTTCGCTGACCTGCATACTCTAGCTATATGTCCAAGCCTACCACAAGTTCTACATTCTTGGTTTTTAAACCAACACTGGTTCTGATCATGCGTTGTCTTTCCACAACGATAACATTTGCCAGAACTCACACCCAATTTGTGTGCACTGAGCTCCGGTGACCGTAGCTGCATTACTGCCGTGCCTCTCGCTGCGGCTTCGTGTGCTGCTGCCATAGTGACCGCCTTCTCAAGCGTCAGCTCATTCTCCTCGAGCAGTCGCTTTTGTGTATCCTGTTTAAATAAGCCACACACAAATTTGTCTCGAAGTGCCTCTGTCAGTCCCGTTCCAAACTGACAATATTTCGCTAATTTACGCAATTCCAGCAAATATTCAGCATTGCTTTCATGCTGTAGCTGCCTTCTGTCGTAAAATTTAAATCGTTCCGCTAGCATCAGCGGCGTGGGGTTTAGATGATCTTTCAGGACAGTAACAATCTCATCGAACGTCTTATCCGCCGGTTCATCTGGTGATAACAGGTGTTTCAATTGCCCGTATGTCTTCGCACCCATTAAATTTAATAATGTTAGTGCTTTATCAGCCTCACGAATTTTATTGGCCTTACAATAATTTTTAACTCGTTCAACATATATGGCCCAATCTTCGATGTCACTATCAAAGTTGCTAATATTCCCGTGTTTAGGCATTGTAGTACTTTATCAGATTTGCAATTTCTCAGATTTTTTTTTTACTGTTATCCAAGATGGCGGCTTCCCGCTCTTGCCGTCGTCCTCCGCCCACAAAATGGCGGTTTTCCCGCTTCTGCCTTCTTCCCCAGCGGTTTTCCCGCGAAAAATGGCGGCTTTCCCGCGCTTCTCGCTCTCCCCGCCCACTTCAATGGCGGTTTTCCCGCGCTTCTCGTCGCTGACTTTCAGCCCGACTGCGGCTCTTATCTCCTGTGCGATCGCTGGTGCGCCGCCCGCCCGAAACGGTTCTCAGCCCTTATCACCGGTGCGATCGCTGGCCCGCTAAGCGCCTCCCGCTTGAAGCGGCTCCCGGCCTCTGGCTCACCCGCTCGGCGGCTCTTGCTCGCTCCCTCCCGGGCTCTGGCTTACCCGCTCGCGCCCTCAGTGTCTGCCGACGCTGCGCCTTCCAGCCCGAGTGCGGCCCTTATCAGGGATTTCGATCGATTGCCCTTCTACCTCCGACTTCCTCCAGCCCTGTCTTTGCAGCCAACGCTGCTTGGCTTACCCACCACCAAGGTTGAAAAAGCTGCAGGATGTCTTCTGTCCTCCCGTTTTCAGTCGTTGATGGAGGCTTCAGGGTCCTAATGCCTGTCGCTTCCAGTCGCTGGAAGCTGTCAGGATTTCTGCTGCCCTTCAGTTTTCAGTGGGGTGTTGAGGATTGGAACCTCTCTTCAACGTCCTGTCTTTGGACGAAGCCGCTGTGGAATAACTGCCGCAGGGTTCGAACCGACTCGTCGCCAGTGTTAAGTATGTGTATTGTATTGAACAATTAACACAAAGACTTAAACGTATAACTCAAACAGGTCTTTACTGGTTGGAGGTAGGGACTATACATAGGTCTTTACTTCATGCCCACAGGCGGGAACTGAGGGGGATCAGTACCCACAGTACTATTTATACCCCTATGGCCAGGAGTGGTACTGCGTATCACTACGCCCAACAAGTAGTGCAGTCCTGTCCATAGGTTCAAAGTAGCACACATATTACATACACAACATTTTATACCCGAGGTATAAAGAGGTGTAGACTTACAGAGCCTGCCTCTGAAGCCCGAGAATCACTTGGCACCTTTACAGCGAATCTATCATCCCATTTGAAAGTTCAATATTTATATCCTTTTTCAGTGGTATGTCCTTTGAAGTTTTCTGCTGATGTAAGCTAATTATCTCTAATCATTTTTCTGCTGACCTGTGCTATTCTTACAGTCAGTTCAGCTTGTAGCATTAAGAATGGTGTTCGAAGCTTATCATAAAAAATGGAGTGGAGCAGTTGCATCTATTTGATATCATGCTAACCAAAGTCTTCTATGCAATTCTTAAGTCACCTCAGCTGGTTGCAACACAGACTCGTGTCTTCTAGGTGTTCCATTTGAAGTCATTTTTACGAAGGCATATGTTTCTTCTTGTTCTGTGTTTCTTTCCAAAGTGTAATCTAAGAAACCTTAACAGGATATACCATTGTGTTCTTTCTAAAGCTTCAGACTATCAGGAACCTCCAAACTCCTGTTTCAATAAGGTTATTGATTCAGTGTCAACAACTTATCTTATCTCAATGGCCTGTATGCTGTTCACAGCTTCTCCATTGTTAGATTTTTAGATTTTCAAGCCCTAGTATATCATGTTTTAATTAAGTCAGAATTCTTTTATAGAATGGTGTATTTTTCTGAATAGGTATATTGCTTATTCCTTCACAAGAGAGAGCACAGTGAGAGCGGGGCCAGCTTCTGAGAGCGGCGAGGATATAAGGAGCGGGAGCGGCGAGAGAGAGAACAGTGAGAGCAGGGCCAGTGACCGAGAGCGGCAAGGATATAAGGGGCAGGAGCGGAGAGAGAGCACAGTGAGAGCAGGGCCAGCTTCTGAGAGCGGCGAGGATATAAGGAGCGGGAGCGGCGAGAGAGAGCACAGTGAGAGCAGGGCCAGTGACCGAGAGCGGCAAGGATTAAGGGGCAGGAGCGGAGAGAGAGCACAGTGAGAGCAGGGCCAGCGATCGAGAGTGAAGGGAATATAAAGAGCAGTGGAGAGAAAGAGCACAGTGAGAGCAGGGCCAGCGACTGAGAGCAACGAGGATATAAGGAGCGGAGAGAGAGCACAGTGAGAGCAGGTCCAGTGACCGAGAGTGATGGGGATATAAGGAGCAGCGGAGAGAGAGAGAGAGAGAGCACAGTGAGAGCAGGGCCAGAGACCAAGAGCGATGGGGATATAAGGAGCGGGAGCGGAGAGAGAGAGCACAGTGAGAGCAGGGCCAGTGACCGAGAGTGATGGGGATATAAGGAGTGGGAGCGGAGAGAGAGAGCACAGTGAGAGCAGGGCCAGTGACCGAGAGCGATGGGGATATAAGGAGCGGGTGCGGAGAGAGAGAGCACAGTGAGAGCAGGGCCAGTGACCGAGAACGATGGGGATATAAGGAGCGGGAGCGGAGAGAGAGAGCACAGTGAGAGCAGGGCCAGTGACCGAGAGTGATGGGGATATAAGGAGCGGGTGCGGAGAGAGTGAGCACAGTGAGAGCAGGGCCAGTGACCGAGAGCGATGGGGATATAAGGAGCGGGAACGGAGAGAGAGAGCACAGTGAGAGCAGGGCCAGTGACCGAGAGCGGTAAGGATATAAGGAGCGGGAGCGGAGAGAGAGAGCACAGGAGAGCAGGGCCAGTGACCGAGAGTGATGGGGATATAAGGAGCGGGAACGGAGAGAGAGAGAGAGCACAGTGAGAGCAGGGCCAGTGACCGAGAGCGATGGGGATATAAGGAGTGGGAGCGGAGAGAGAGAGCACAGTGAGAG
Source organism: Somniosus microcephalus (assembly GCF_052327205.1). NCBI lineage: Eukaryota > Metazoa > Chordata > Chondrichthyes > Squaliformes > Somniosidae > Somniosus > Somniosus microcephalus. The sequence continues at coordinate 252,469,262 of NC_140988.1, read as the reverse complement.
CAGGGCCAGTGACCGAGAGCGATGGGGATATAAGGAGTGGGAGCGGAGAGAGAGAGCACAGTGAGAGCAGGGCCAGTGACCGAGAGCGATGGGGATATAAGGAGTGGGAGCGGAGAGAGAGAGCACAGTGAGAGCAGGGCCAGTGACCGAGAGCGATGGGGATATAAGGAGTGGGAGCGGAGAGAGAGAGCACAGTGAGAGCAGGGCCAGTGACCGAGAGCGATGGGGATATAAGGAGTGGGAGCGGAGAGAGAGAGCACAGTGAGAGCAGGGCCAGTGACCGAGAGCGATGGGGATATAAGGAGTGGGAGCGGAGAGAGAGAGCACAGTGAGAGCAGGGCCGGCGACCGAGAGCGATGGGGATATAAGGAGTGGGAGCGGAGAGAGAGAGCACAGTGAGAGCAGGGCCAGTGACCGAGAGCGATGGGGATATAAGGAGCGGGTGCGGAGAGAGAGAGCACAGTGAGAGCAGGGCCGGTGACCGAGAGCGATGGGGATATAAGGAGTGTGAGCGGAGACAGAGAAAGCAAAAAATAATCAAGGAGTGACATCACAGGACACCAGGGATTTGATTGGTTGGAGAGTATCACCGTTTATTTGCTCTTTAAGCTAGGGCAGTGGTTTAAACTAAAAGTTGGGAAACTATAACTATTACTTTATTAAATCAATAACTTAAACTAGATAAACGAATTTGTTAATAAAACTAAAAATATTGAGTGAAAAAAACCTTAACTAATTAAATCTATAAAACAAGTTTAGATAGGGATAGCAGGGCAGGTGATATGACGTAACTGCAGCATGTGGGAGTTTGTGGAGACCAGTGAGACCCCAAGTAACCACATCTGCAGGAAGCATTGTAACTTGAGGAACTTTGGCTTCAAGTTGCTAAGCTGGAGACCGAGCTGTAGACATTGTGATGCATCAGGGAGGGGGCGAGTTAGCTGTCCACTTTGATCCAGAAGGCATTCACACCCTTTAGATTAGGTAGTAGTTTAGATTTGATCAATGATCAGGGACAGGAGGGTGTGACTGTAAGTCGGGCAGGTATGGGGACCCAGGATGTAGTGATGGAGGAACCTTAGCCTTTGACCTTGTCCAACAGGTACGAGGTACTTGCTACCTGTATGGATGAGAACGAAGACTTCAGGGAGATGAGTAATTTGACCATGGCACTGTGGCACAGGAGGCCATTCAAGTGGGGTGAGTGAAAGGGAATGTAGTTGTGGTAGCAGCTAATATAGTCAGGGGAATAGATACTGTTCTCTGCAGCTGCAACCAGGCATCCCAAAGGCTGTAATAACAACAGAAAATGCTGAAAAAACTCAGCAGGCCAGGCAACATCCGTGGAGAGAAATTAGAGTCGACGTTTCGGGTTGAAACCCTTTTTCAAAACTGGAAAGGAAAGCAAAGGCTGTGTTGCCTTCCAGGGTTAAGGATATCTCCTCGCGGCTGGAAAAGAACTTGGAGTGGGTCATGGTCCATGTAGAAACCAATGACATAGGTAGAACTAGGAATGAGGTACTGCTGAGGGAGTTTGAGGAGCTAGGGTCCAAATTAATAAGCAAAACCACAATCTCTGGATTACTACCTGAGCCACGCACAAATTGGCATAGGGTCAAACAGATCAGAGAGTTAAATGCATGGCTCCAAGAGTGATGTGGGAGACAGAGGTTTTGATTCATGGGGCACTGGCACCAGTACTGGGGAAAGAAGGAACTGTTCCATTGGGATGGGCTCTACTTAAATCAGGCTGGGACCAATGTCCTGGCATATTGAATAACTAGGGCTGTAGATAGGGCTTTAAAATAAAAAAGGTGGGGGCGCGGTCATGTGAGGGAAAATTTATAAATCTAAAGAGAAAGGTAAAGGCCATAGAGCAGTGTAATGGTTTGGGTAAAGATAAGCAGTGTGTGACAGGAATGGACAGAGGGACAGAGGGGGAGAAATTTGGTATCACCCCATTTGGGGCCCAATGATTGGCCGGGCGCAAAGTTTAGTGCCTGACGCTAATTATCACCTCCGATTGCAAACTTGGCTTCTATCGGCCCTGGAGGTGATTGGAGTGCTAAATCAGGCGCTACACAACTCTCTTAAGGCACTAACGCCGAGCAGTGAGGAGCTACCTCAGAGCGCAGGCGAAGCTCATGTGATTTTCAGTCAGCAATGGAACACAGATACACTGGCGCCGGCCAGTTCTTAAAGGGGAGGGTTGATCTTGCTCTCCATCCACACCCTACTCGTTGCAGCCTTGAATCTCGTCCTGGAGAGACCTGTGTTGTGTCCGTGTGTTAATAGAGACACTGAAGGCAGGAGTTGGTTTCACAGGTGTTTACTGAACAAAGTCTGGAGGTGAACTAACTGATACAACACAATATACAGGCTTATATAGCCCGAGTGGCCATTACCGGCATTACAGTACACAGGGGGCTCCTAAAGGCACATACACTACAATTCCTCCCCTTTTAGCCAACCAGTACAAAATATTTTAAGTAATCATTAATTACATGTTACAAGAACAATAATCTACACATTGCTGCAGTTAATCAATTATAAGTCAGCCTCTCTGGAGGCTTCCTGACTCGGTCCAGATAACGCCTCGGTGGTGTAGTAGTTTCTGGTGGTGTAGTAGGTTCTTTTGGCAAGGCTGATTCGGCTTGAATGCCAGTGTCGGGTTCATCTGGTTCCAGGATCACCGGATCGGAGGTAGATACTATGTGATGCGCTATCAATTACTCATAAAAGACTGAGAGTTAAGAGAGTAACTAAAGGCTTTTATTAACAAAAGAATGAAGGTCTGCCTCGAGTGGTCGACCGGTCCAGAAATACAAAGGGCTGGGGAGCAGTCACCTTTATACTAGGACTTGTGGAAGGAGTCAGCCGAGGCATGTCCAGGCATGTACACAGTGGAATACAAACAGTGGTTTACCACACTATGGGTATCTCTACTTCATCATTAGGCGTATAGAGTTGTGGTGTAGGTTGTCCCTTTTCGGATGACTCTATGATTTGGTCAGCATGGCGCCTTATTATGTTTCTCCAATGTCCACGGTATACATCAGCGGTCCTAGTCGTGTGCAAATAGTTCCATGCTGCCATTTCTCGGTACGGTAGTCCCAGGCCAAAACTTGTTGACATATCTGGAAGGTTCTAGTTGGCCTTTTATTCATGCCTTGAAATTGCCGGTTCTCCACGTCCCTTCTGATGTTTGGCTTGATCAAATCCAGCCGGCATCTTGGGCTTCCATTGAAGAACATCATGGCGGGAGTTTGGTTTGTAACCATATGTGTTGCATTCCTGTATGCAAACAAGAAGTTATCTACCTTATCCTGAAGTTTTATGTCTTCATTACCCATGGCCTTTATGGCCTTCTTGAAGGTCTGGACAAACCTTTCAGCCAATCCATTGGTGGTGGGATGGTATGGGGCGGACGTGTAGTGCTTAACCCCATTGTTTTTTAAGAACTTCCTGAAATCTTCGGACACAAATTGCGGTTCCTTATCAGAACAGATCTGTTCAGGCAGCCCATTCCTGGCAAATATGGTCCTTAATACTGTGATGGTTTTCTCCGTGGTGGTGGAGGACATCTTTATTACCTCCGGCCACTTGGAGTGTGCATCAACCGCGATTAAGAACATTGAGTCCATAAATGGACCAGCAAAGTCGATGTGTACCCTTTGCCATGGAGATGATGGCCACTCCCATGGATGTAGAGGGGCTTGTGGTGGAGCGTTTTGGACCTTCTGGCATCCTAGGCAGCTCTTGGTCATTTCTTCGATGTCTCCATCGATACCTGGCCACCATACAAATGCCCTGGCTAGGTTCTTCATTTTCACTCCACCCAGATGCCCCTTGTGAAGCTCCTTTAGAAATTTATCCTGGAGTTTGGATGGAATCACCACTCTGGATCCACACATCAAGGTTCCTCGGCACACTGACAGCTGTTCTCTTCTTTGCGAGAATGCTGGCAACAGTGGTTCGCCATGTGCTGGCCATTCCTTCACTGTTAAATCGTAGGCTCATGAGAGAGTCGGGTCATTTCTCGTTTCCCTTTCAATGGCAAAATTTGTTACTGGTAGACATTCGACGATGGTAGAGCGGAACATCTCCACTGGGTCTACCGTAGGTGCCTCTTCTACCGTTGGCAATGGTAGGCGCGATAAACCGTCAGCATTCCCATGCTGCTTTGATCCTTTGTATTCTATGTCATATTGGTGTGCCCATAGAAAAAGGGACCACCTCTGTAGCCTTTGCGCTGTCATAATGGGAACACCCTTTTTAGGGTTGAATATGGATTGAGGGGTTGATGGTCAGTCAACAAGGTAAATTTTTGTCCGTGTAGGTAATGGTTGAATTTCTTCACTCCCCATACCAGGCTGAGTGCTTCCCTGTCGATTTGGGCATAGTTACGCTCAGCTGAGTTCAATGAGCGTGACGCAAAAGCTATCGGCCATTCCGAGCCATCAGGGAATCTATGCAATAATACTGCTCCTACGCCGTAAGGGGATGCATCGCACGCCAGTCTGATTGGCAGTGATGGGTTGTAATGAGCCAAAACTTCCTTGGACGTGATTAAATCTTTGCATTTATGGAAGGCACGTTTACAGTCTTTGCTCCATTTCCAAATTACTCCTGTTTGTAGCAGTTCATTAAGAGGGTGCAGAAGAGTTGATAAGTTCGGTAAAAATTTATGATAGTAATTTATTAATCCAAGGAACGCCCTTAATTGTGAAACATTTTCAGGTGCTGGGGCTTTTATGACTGCTTCAATTTTTTCAGGTGACTTATGCAACCCTTCCTTATTAATTATGTGGCCACAATATAATATTTGATTTTGGAAAAATTCGCACTTGGGGCGATTTGCTCATAGGTCCCATTCTCTCAGCCTAGTGAGCACCTGCTCCAAATTGGCAAGGTGCTCTTTGTTGTTTTCTCCTGTTACAAGGATGTCGTCTAGGTAGCATTGAGTCCCCGGAATCCCTTGGAGGACTTGCTCCATAGCTCTTTGCCAGATAGCTGGAGCTGATGCTACTCCGAAAACCAGTCGATTGTACTGGTACAGGCCTTTGTGTGTATTTATCGTGAGATACTTTTTAGAGGCCTCTTCAACCTCCATTTGTAGATATGCTTGTGCCAATCAATTTTGGTGAAACGTTTCCCTCCGGATAGTGAGGCGAAAATATCTTCTATCCTCGGAAGAGGATACTGTACCGTGTGAAGGACCAGGTTTACAGTCACCTTGAAGTCTCCACAGATGCGAATTTTTCTCTGTTCTTCAGATTTATCATTATTCAACGTCTTCTTCATGACCGGGACGATGGGTGTTGCCCACTCGCTCCAATCTATCTTGGATAATACGCCTGCCTTTTCCAAATTCTCCAGCTCTGCCTCGACTGCTGGACGAATTGCGTATGGCACCGGCCTTGCCTTAAAAAACTTGGGAATTGCCGCATCTTACACTTTTATTGAGGCGGTGATGCCTTTCAAGGTTCCTAATTTCTCTTGAAACACTTCCTTGGCGTTGGCCAAGATGTCTTTTAATCGTTCAGGTATGACGTCATCATCATTTTTTTCCTTACTGGTCACCATCAGTGCCTGAATGGAGTGCCAGTCTAAACGTATCTTCCTGATCCATTCACGTCCCAACAGCGGTGGACCACCATCTTGTAGAACGTATAAATACAACTTCTGTATTTCCTTGCCGTTGTATACAACAGGCACCCTTATTTTTCCTTTGGGGTATACTTTCTGCTCCGTATATATTTTCAAGATAATGGATGTGTCTTTTAAAGGTATATGCAGAAATAGCCGCTCGTAATCCCGTCAATTTATGATGGTCAGAGCTGATCCTGTATCTAGCTCCATTTTAACTGGGGACCCTGCTATCGTGAGGGTAACCCAAATGGTCTGGTAATCTTCTTTGGCAATTACATTATGTAATTTGAGACAGCTTAGTCTCTTGTTTCCGGAGTCGCTATTGCTCTTCTGGTCTTCGGAGCTACTGTCCGTCATCATTTGTACCTTTCTGTACTTTTCTTTATTGATTTTTTTTTTCCTGTCCGTGGATTTTTTTTGTCCAGTTCGGCATACCCGTGCAATGTGTCCAATCTTTCCGCATTGCCTGCATGCTTTGTCCTTGAACCAGCAGTCCCTCTGGTCATGGGTGGATCTGCCACAGCGATAACATCTCTCCAAACCCTGTGTCATTTCATGGGTGCCGAAGTCCTGTGGCTTTTGCTGTATCTCTGCAGCTCCTCTTGCAGCTGCTTCGTATGATACAGCCATACTGAAAGCCTTGTCCAGTGTCAAATCTTTCTCAAAAAGCAGCCTTTTCTGTGTTCCTTCACTTAGGAGACTGCATACGAATTTGTCTCGAAGAGAATCTGCCAGTCCAGCCCCGAATTGGCAGTGCTTTGATAGCTGTCTTAATTCGGTGAGGTAATCAGCGTTACTTTCATTCTTGTGCTGATTCCTCTTGAAGAATTTGAATCGTTCCGCTATCAGCAGCGGTGTTGGGTTTAAGTGCTCCTGTAAGGTATCAACAATCTCCTTAAAATTCTTCTCCTTTGGTTTGGCTGGAGTGATTAAGTTTCGTAACAGCCCGTATGTCTTTGCGCCCATTAGATTTAGAAGTACTGACGCCTTTTTATCATTTTCTATTCCATTTGCTGTGCAATATACCTCCACTCTTTCCACATATGTGGTCCAATCCTCTATATCGTTATCAAAAGCATCAATATTGCCAGCCTTAGGCATCCTGGAAAAAAAATGGCGCTTTCCGCGCTTTCCTTTCTTTCCTGCAGAAAAGATATGGCGCTTCCCGCGCTTTCCCGCCGCTGCTGCTGCTGACAACGCTGTTTTCCGCGTTTTTTTTTTACAGGTGGAGACTCGTCCTGCTCGGTCCAAACGCCGACCTGCTTTGCAGCGCCAGCCATCTCCCGAGTGCTCCCCCCCCCCCGTCTGTTTCTGATTGCCTCCGCCTTCGCTGCTTGGCCTCGCTGCAGAGCCAGCCGATGGAGCCCCAGCCCGCCGCCCAGGAAGGATTATTGCAGTACCTGCCACCAGCTCGGCTAGCTGGTGAAACCACAGCTTTTTTTTTTTTTCTTGCTTTTCTTCGACTTTTGACGTCTGAGGAATCGATGTCCTTGAGGTGCTGCCGAATTGCAGATAAGTCCATTTCCAATTCGTCGCCACTCTTGTGTCCGTGTGTTAATAGAGACACTGAAGGCAGGAGCTGGTTTCACAGGTGTTTACTGAACAAAGTCTGGAGGTGAACTAACTGATACAACACAATATACAGGCTTATATAGCCCGAGTGCCCATTACCGGCATTACAGTACACAGGGGCTCTTAAAGGCACATACACTACAACCTGTACATCAATTCTGCTGGAAAAAACAATGGAGAGGCCCAGGAAAAGAGCTCAGAGTGCAGCCCCCATAGAAAGGTTGAGCAGGTTGGGCCTATACTCATTGGAATTTAGAAGAATGAGAGGTGATCTTATTGAAACATATAAGATACTGAGGGGGCTTGACAAGGTAGATGTAGAGAGGATGTTTCCCCTCATGGGGAAATCTAGAACTCGGGGGCATAGTTTCAGAATAAACGGTTGCCCTTTTAAACTGAGATGAGGAGGAATTTTTTCTCTCAGAGGATTGTAAATCTATGGAATTCTCTGCCCCAGTGAGCCATGGAGGCTGGGTCATTAAATACATTTAAGGTGGAGATAGGCAGATTTTTACAAGATAAGGGAGTGAAGGGTTATGGGGAACGGGCAGGGAAGTGTCTTTGAGCCCAAGATCAGCCATGTGCTTATTGAATGGCGGAGCAGGCCCAAGGGGCCAAGTGGCCTATTCCTGCTCCTATTTCTTATGTTCTTATGTTCTAAATCGATGCAAGGAAGATCAAATCAAAATGAACCTGCAAAGTGCTGCTCAGTATCCAAAACTCCTTCACACAGTGTTGAATCTCTCTAGAAGTCTCTCTCTCTCTCAGAATGCGTGATACAAAAATGTCGCCGACAAAAAATGGCAAGAAGCGGTCGCATTTAAATAACGCACCCCCAGTCCCTTCCCGACTGCAAAACGTTCCCCTCAACCTATCGTTGCTAGTGGCAGGCGGTAAGGCAGGGTGCGCCACTCAATATCCAGTCTGGGGCGCTACCGGGGCATTGCACGCTCGACTGACGTCACAATCTGCGGGCGCAGGAGATCGTGGTGGTAGTGTTTAGCGTCGCTGCAAAATGTCTGGTCAATTTCGCGAGCGGTGCAAGCATTGCCGCACCTGGGCGCTAGTTGCTATGCGCCCCGTTAGCGCCCTCTTAGGGCACTAACGGGAGGTGCAAAGCAACCAAATTTTTCCCCCAGCGAATTTAAATGAATAAGGTCAAAGCAGGGGAAAATGGTAAAAAGTTAAAATTAAAGGCACTTTATCTGAATGCATGAAGCATTCATAATAAGATAAACAAATCAACGGCACAAATAAACATAAATGGGTTTGATCTAATAGCCATTATGGAGATGTGGTTGCATGGTGACGACAGTTGGGAGCTAAATATTCCAGGGTACTTGATGTTTCAAAAAGACAGGCAAATGGAAAAGGACCGGAGGGCTGGGGAGGTGGTAGCCCTGATAATAAAGGATGACATAAGGACAGTAGTGAGAAAGGATCAGGAAGTAGCGTCAGTATGGAGATAAAGAATAACATGAGTCAGAAAACACAGGTGGGAGAAGTTTATAAGCCCCCTAACAGTAGATATACTGTTGGACAGAGTATTAATCAAGAGATAAGAGGAGCTTGCAACAAAGTTAATGCAATAATCGTGGGGGACGTTAATCTTCATATTGACTGGACAAATCAAATTGGCAAAAGTAGTTTGAACCACGAGTTCATGGAATCCATCAAGACAGTTTCCTAGAAAATACATCATGGAACCAACCAGGGAACAGGTTATTTTAGATCTTGTCTTATGTAATGAGACAGGGTTGATTAGTAATCTCATAGTAAGGAATCTTCTGGGGAAGAGTGATCATAATATGACAGAAATTTATATTGAGTTCGATTGTGATATACTTAAATCCAAAACAAGAGAATTAAACTTAAATAAAGCCAATTATATTGGGATGAGGGGGAGAGTTAGCTAAGGTAGATTGGGACATTAGATTAAAAGGTATGATGGTAGATAAGCAATGGAGAACACTTAAAAAGTATTTCATAATTCTCAACAAACATACATTCCATTGAGAAATAAAAACTCCATGAGAAAAGTGATCCATCCATGGCTAACTAAAGAGTCTAAGGATAGTATCAGATTAAAAGAAGAGGCTTATACTGTTGCCAAGAAAAGTAGTAAGCTGAGAGTCGATATGGGCTCGATGGGCCAAATGGCCTTCTTTTATGCTGTAACCATTCTATGATTCTAAGACACAAAAAATGTACCAGAAATAGTGGGGAACGAAGAGTCTAATGAGAGTGAGGAAATTAAAGTAATTAATATTAGTAAAGAAAAAGTACTGGAGAAATTAATGGGACTATGTGGTAAACCACTGTTTGTATTCCACTGTGTACATGCCTGGACATGCCTCGGCTGACTCCTCCCACAAGTCCTAGTATAAAGGTGACTGCTCCCCAGCCCCTTTGTATTCTGGACCGGTCGACCACTCGAGGCTAGACCTTCATTCTTTTGTTAATAAAAGCCTTTAGTTACTCTCTTAACTCTCAGTCTTTTATGAGTAATTGATAGCGCATCAGACTAAAAGCCGACAAATCCCCTGGAACTAATGGCATACATCCTAGTGTTCTAAAAGAGGTGGCAGCAAGGAAATAGATGCATTGGTTGTGATCTTCCAATATTTCCTAGCTTCTGAAATGGTCCCAGTGGATTGCAAGGTAGCAAATGTAACCCCGCTGTTCAAGAAAGGAGGGAAAGAGAAAACAGGGAACTAGAGGCCAGTTAACCTGACATCAGTAGTTGGGAAAATGTTGGAATCCTTTATTAAGGAAGTGGTAACAGGGTATTTAGAAAATCATAATATGATTGGGCAGAGTCAACATGGTTTTATGAAAGGGAAATTGTGTTTGGCAAATTTATTAGAGTTTTTGAGATGTGTAGTGTATGTACCTTTAAGAGGGAACTACTTTTACAGCTCCTGTATACTGTAGTACCGGCAGTGACCACACCTGTATATAAGCCCTGAGCAGGGATCTGCACTGTTAGTTTTTAGACTACCCTCATTCAGTAAACACCTGTTGATTGTTAATCTGCAGTCTCCGTCTATTTATTGAAGAACACCATACCTTAAGATTCACGGATTTAACAGTGGCGATGAGGTCGATTCGAACCTACCTGCAACTCTGCATTTCCTCCCAGGGATTCGCTCCTGGAGGACAGTGGAAGAAAGTCGAAGCCAGAAGCATGGGCGTCGACCACGAGCAACCGCCCAGTCATCCGGCAGAGAGTGAGCATTGCAAGGGAGGCTGTTGAGAGCTGGGCTTGGTTCTCCAGCCACGACGATCCAGCAACAGGCTGGCAACAGGTACGGCGCAGACCCTTCCCGGACAGCGGCGGCTGGAGCCGACTGACGGCACAGAAAAGGCCGAGCAGCGTCGACGTGGTAAGAGAGAGGATAACGCGCACAGGGCGCAGCCGGGGGTTGAAGACCGAGCGGCGTCGACGGAAAACAAAGAGAGAGAGAGGGTAAAGCACAGCCGGGGTTCAGGACCGAGCGGCGGCAACGAGAGAGGCGCACAGGAAAACGCACAGAGCGCAGCCAGGGCTCAAAGCTGAGCAGCATCCGCGGGGGAACGGGGGAAGAAAGGAAGCGCGGGAGACGCCATTTGAGCTGCGGAGATGAAGGGAGAGCGCGGGAGATGCCATTTTTGAAGCCGCAGCGGAGAAGAAGGGTGAGCGCGGGAAGAAAGGGAAGCACGGGAGACGCCAATTTGAGCCAGCGGAGAAGAAGGGAGAGCGCGGGAGACACCATTTTAGCCAGTCTAACCACACCCAGGGATGCCGAAGAGTGGCAGTGTCACAGCGTTCGACAATGAAGTCGAAGATTGGGTGACATATGTGGAACGCATTGAAGTGTACTGCAAGGCGAATGAAGTGCCAGATGCCAGGAAAGCACTGGTTTTGTTGAATTCCATGGGTGCAAAAATGTATGGCTTACTGCGAAACCTAGTAACCCCAGAGAAGCCAGTGGATAAGGATTTCGAAAGCATAGTGGCAATCCTACAGGACCACTTAAACCCCACACCGCTGCTGATAGCAGAAAGATTTAAGTTCCACAAAAGGAACCAGCATAAAGACGAAAGTAATGCTGAGTATTTAACGGAACTGTGCAAGCTATCGAAATACTGCCAGTTTGGAGTGGGACTAGTAGATACGTTAAGGGACAAGTTTGTGTGTGGGCTTCAAAGTGAAGGAACCCAGAATCGGCTTCTATCAGAAAAGGATCTTACGCTGGACAAGGCTTTCAGCATGGCAGTATGACATGAAGCAGCAGCATGGGGCGCTGCAGAGATACAACGGAGACCGCAAGAATATGGCACCAATGAAATGTCATATGGAGCAGGGAAGTGTTATCGCTGCGGCAGAACAACACACGACCAGAAGGATTGTTGGTTCAAGGACCAAGTGTGCAGACAGTGTGGAAAAGCAGGACACATCGCAAGAGTCTGCAGGTCGGGAAAGAAAACCGCCTGCATGAAATCTCCACAGGAGAAGTACAAAAAGGTACATAAGGTGACGGAGAGTAGTTCAGACAAACAGAAAAGTGATACAGACTCCGGAAGCAAGGAGCTGGGTTGTCTGAAACTACATAATGTAATCAAAATGGAGGATCACCAAACTATCCGGGTCACGCTCAAAATAGATGGAGTCCAAGTGAAAATGGAATTGGACACAGGATCAGCCCTAACAGTCATAAACCGAAGGGACGACAAGCGGCTATTCTCACATATACACTTGAGCGATACAAAGATTGTCTTGAAGACAACCACGGGGCAAAAAGTCTACCCCAAAGGAAAAATAAGGGTGAACGTGATATACAACGGCAAGGAAACACCAAAAATGGATCTATATGTATTGCCAGATGGAGGACCACCACTACTAGGACGTGAATGGATCTGGAAGATACAGTTAGATTGGCATTCCATACAGGCACTGATGGTAGATGCCAAAAAGGATGACGACGTCACACCTGGACGACTTTCAAAAATGCTAACTGACGCACAAGAAGTGTTCCAGGAGTGACTCGGAACACTAAAAGGCATAACAGCGACGATCAAAATAGAGGAAAATGCAAGCCCAAAGTTTTTTAAGGCCAGACCGGTGCCTTATGCGATCCGCCCAGCCGTCGAAGCAGAGCTGGAAGGCTTGGAATGTTCAGGAGTACTGTCCAAAGTGGACTGGAGCGAGTGGGCTACACCCATCGTTCCTGTAATGAAGAGGTCATTGAGTAATACGCCTGGGGAACCAAAGAAGGTTCGCATCTGTGGGGACTTTAAGGTGACAGTGAACCCAGTCCTTCACACGGTTCAATATCCGCTTCCGCGGATTGAAGATATTTTCGCCTCGCTATCTGGAGGAAAACGCTTCACTAAGATTGATCTGGCCCAGGCGTACCTGCAAATGGAGGTAGAAGAAGCCTCGAAACAGTACCTCACGATCAACACTCATAAAGGTCTCTACCAATACAACCAGCTGTTGTTCGGGGTAGCATCAGCTCCGGCTATTTGGCAAAGGGCAATGGATCAAGTCCTGCAAGGGATTCCAGGGACCCAGTGTTATTTGGACGACATCCTGGTCACGGGCGAAAATGACAGTGATCACCTCGCCAACCTGGAGCAGGTGCTCACTAGATTGAAGGAATATGGGCTCCGAGCTAATCGCCACAAATGCGAGTTTTTCCAGAAGCAGATCTCGTATTGTGGCCACATTATTGATGAAGAGGGGTTACATAAGTCCCCTGAAAAGATTGAGGCAGTAGTCAAGGCTCCAGCACCGGAAAATGTATCACAACTGAGGTCGTTCCTTGGGCTGGTGAACTACTACCATAAGTTCTTACCAAATTTGTCTGCAGTATTACACCCACTGAACACCCTACTGCAAACGGGGGTACCATGGAAGTGGAATGACGAATGTAAATGAGCTTTCCAGAAGTGCAAAGAATTGATCACATCAAAAGAGGTGTTGGCTCATTTCAACCCAGCACTACCAATTCGGTTGGCGTGTGATGCATCACCCTATGGTATTGGAGCGGTGCTGTCGCACAAATTCCCAGACAGATTGGAGAGGCCAGTAGCCTTTGCGTCTCGGTCACTAACCTCAGCCGAACGCAACTATGTATGGGGAGTGAAAAAGTTCAACCACTATCTGCACGGGCAGAAGTTCACCTTGCTGACTGACCACCAACCACTTGTCTCCATCTTTAATCCAAAGAAGGGCGTTCCGGTGATGACTGCGCAACGGCTACAAAGATGGTCCCTTTTTCTAGGGGCGAACCAATATGAAATAGAGTATAAGGGCACAAAACAGCATGGAAGCGCTGATGGGCTATCATGCCTGCCACTGCCTACTGCGGAGGAAGTACCAGCAGTGGACCCTGTCGAAATATTTTATTCAACTATAATTGAACGCTTGCCAGTAACTAACGCGGATATAGAGAAGCAGACCCGAAATGATCCGACACTGTCTCGGGTATATGATTTGACGGTGAAGGGATGGCCAACGCATGGCGGCTCACTGTTGCCAGCATTCTCATCCAGAAGAGAACAGCTGTCAGTATGCCAGGGGACAGTGATGTGTGGATCCCGAGTGGTAATTCCACCCAACTTAAGGGAGAGAGTGCTCAATGAGCTTCACGAAGGCCATCTGGCAGGGGTGAAAATGAAAAGCCTTGCTAGGGCTTATGTGTGGCGGCCGGGGATCGATCAACAAATCGAGGACCTAACAAAGAGCTGCTCAGGATGCCAGAAGGTCCAAAATGCACCACCACATGCCCCTCTACACCCATGGGAGTGGCCCTCCTCTCCATGGCAATGGGTGCATATTGATTTTGCTGGTCCATTCATGGACTCAATGTTCTTAATAGCAGTGGATGTGCACTCGAAATGGCCTGAGGTGATCAAAATGCCCTCCACCACTACGGAGAAAACGATTGCAGTCCTACGGACCATATTTGCCAGGAACGGCTTGCCAGAGCAGATTTGCTCTGATAACGGACCACAGTTTGTGTCCGAAGAGTTTCGGAAATTTATGAGAAGGAATGGGGTAAGGCATTACGCATCCGCCCCGTATCATCCAGCCACAAATGGATTGGCTGAGAGGTTCGTACAAACCTTTAAAAAGGCAGTAAGGGCCATGTGCGATGATGACATTCCACTGCAGCATAAGGTGGACAATTTCCTGTTAGCTTACAGAAATGCGACACATGCAGTTACCAATCAGACCCCGGCCATGATGTTCTTTAACCGAAGGTTGAGATCTCGTCTGGATTTGCTCAGACCAAATGTGTGAAGAAATGTTGAGAATAAACAATTCCAGCATATCAATGAGAAACCGACAAGGAGCTTCAATGTAGGACAAGCAGTCTTGGCCCGCGACTACCGAACAGAGAAATGGCAACCAGGAACGATATGCACACGGCAGGGGCCACTAATGTACACAGTGGATGTTGGGGAGAACATTGTGAGACACCATGTTGACCAGATCCTAGCGTCACAGGAACGAGTCAACCCCATGTCTCGCGTACCTGGTGATGAACCCGACATACCGGTAGCATCTACGCCAGAAACAGTAGCATCGGAAGCTGACGGCCAGAATCGCCTCCGCACCAAGAACAGGACACTCCAGAAAGGCGCTATCCCGAAAGGATCAGGAAGCCGCCCCAAAGACTGAATCTATAAATGGACTATTTCAGTTAATGTGCATGTTAAAAGTGTTAACTGTTATTTGAATGTTATGGTACTGTTAATCTAAAAGGGGAGGAATTGTAGTGTATGTACCTTTAAGAGAGAACTACTTTTACAGCTCCTGTATACTGTAGTACCGGCAGTGACCACACCTGTATATAAGCCCTGAGCAGGGACCTGTACTGTTAGTTTATAGACTACCCTCATTCAGTAAACACCTGTTGATTGTTAATCTGCAGTCTCCCAGTCTCCGTCTATTTATTGAAGAACACCATACCTTAAGATTCACGGATTTAACAAGATGTAACTAGCGGGGTAGATAAAGGGGAGCCAGTGGATGTAGTATATTTGGCTTTTCAAAAGGCATTCGATAAGGCACCACACGAATGGTTGTTACACAAGATAAGGGCTCATGAGGTTGGGGGTAACATATTAGCATGGATAGCGGATTGGTTAAAGGACAGAATATAGAAAGTAGGAATAAGCGGGTCATTTTTTCAGGTTGCCAAGCTGTTCCTAGGGGATGTTGCAAGGATCATTGCTGGGGCCTCGGTTATTTACAACGTATATTAATGAATTAGATGAAGGGATCGAGTTTAATGAATCAAAGTTTACTGATGATAAAAAGTTAGGTGAGAAAGTAAGCTGTGAGGAGGACACCACCGCCGCAAATTTAATAACGCTCAGAGGGCGGGTTTGGAGGCAGTCGGCTGTCAAAATAGCAAAGATTGACAGCGGGCAGGAAACCCGCTGTCAACCCGCCTCCACGCGAGTCTCCCAGGTGTTGGGTCTGTCAGCGGAGAACTGACCCGACACCAAGTGGCGGGGGATACAATTCAGCTTGTTAAATGGCTTGTTAAGAGCCAATTTATGACTATTTTGAGGCTTCCTTCTAATTTTACCTTCACCCCCACAGGTTACCCGCTGTTCGGGGAATATGCCAGCTCAACCTGGCGTGATTTGTGTCTGCTCTGATGTTTCTGATAAGCTGACAGTTGCAGAAGTGGTGTAAAGGATGCCATGTTGCAAATGGTGAGTTTCAGAGCACAGAAAATGTTGGTTACTCCATTTTTATGCATATAGAGATTTCTTTAGCTTGCAAGTATTTAGATCCAATTGTATGTCCAGTGCCACCTCGTTGGAACAACCTCTCTCACCATTGACAGATCGCTTCTGTCATCTCACCTGCAGCTGCCATCTATTGCAGCAACATCGGAGCCAATGAAACAATCAGACCTTGGTCCTCGGAATCCTTGCACGATCAGCCCCAACATCAACATCACCAGGCACACCAACATCACCAACCTTCTCCGCCATTACCTGATGCTGCACTGGACACAGGTGTAGGGGGGCATCCTTTACCTGGTTTATGGTAATTCACCTGGTCAGGCAGCCTTTTCCACTGCACTGTGACCAATTCCAATCAGCGGTTTCGAATTGCTAAACCCCCCCTCCAGTTCTGACTGGAGGAACTTATAATTAATGATATATTAAAAATGGACAAATGATCTGGATGCAAGAAAGTCAAATTTTATTAAAACTAAAGAAACTACACCACACGATCAAAGTAATCACGGTAAAATTGCTTAACAGGGGAAAGCAGACAGCAAAAACGAGGGATAAATGGCTACAATGTTAATCTTACAATCTTAGCAACATTTCCCTTAAATTACCACCCCTTTACTTCTCACTAGATTGTCTTGCTAGTGGGTCAGAAGCCTTGCTCACCTGCAGTCCAAAGAGTAAAAGGGCAAAAAGAGGGCAGAGGACTTCCTGGGCTTAATCTTTATACCCTGGGAGTCCCTGCTGTTTTCGCGCTGAAAAGGTCCGTGTGCAATTTCGCGCCAAAAAGTCCGAATACACAAGAGAAGGGCTTTTAACCTCCTCCATTCATACATGGAGACATCACGTAGTCGAGTCAATGTCAGTGAATGGATGTGTGTAAACAACCCATTGTGCTTGCTGTCCGATGATTGGCTGATTCAAACGGGCTACTCCCCAGTGTAAACAAGCAGCTTGTAGGTTACCAGACCTGCCCAATACCACAGGGTGACTGACAGCTCGGGCTCCATTCAAACTTACTACAGGGCAGCGCTGAGCTTTTCACATGCTAACAGCCTGTCTGTCCTTTCCTGCTGCCTTTTAAAATTCTGTTTCCATGAGGTCTGTGCAGCCATTTTTATGCCTTGGGCAATTTAAACAGTCCAAAACTCAAGAGTACATCTTTTAATAAAATGTACAATCTTAAAGTGTGCGATTTTCTCAAAGTTCTTTGATTCCAGTGTCCAAGTGCTGCCTAGCTTACGAGCTTTTTAACACAGCCTTTTGCGGTTCTGGGTATGTTTTAAAACATTGTCCAACCCAGAGACAATTTAAATCGCACAAGTCTGCGTCCACGATGTGGATTAATATTTCCCGATCTTCAGGGGCTGAGGGGCTGACTTGGATACTTCCAACTTGCTTGTAGTATCCTCTTGAAGAAGTGAGCAAAATTTTTTGACCCCCCACAAACAATCATCCCCTGTATTTACCTATAGCTACCTATCACTGATTCCCTGACCCGTCTATTCCCCTCAAATCCGAGAAAAACCATGGTACGGTAGGCATCTACAGATACATCAATTACAAAATGTTACAATAGGGGTATCATACCCCTGCAACGCTTGTTACATTATAACATATTACAAAATGTTGCAATCTTGGTTATACAATGTAATCAAAATGATCCCAAGCATGGAGAGGGTCCTACGCCTCTGCACCGCTTGGAACTGTAAAACAAAATACAAAAATCTTCATTAAACATTTGAAACAAAATGCTGAAATAAACCCCGACCGTCACGTGCCAATGATGGGTCGTGAAAATCGAGTGGGTATTGCTCCTCCCACCCAGGCAGTAGATGTTCCTTCCACCCCCCCCCCTTTAATGGTCCTAAAATTTTAAAACATACAGAATGGATTTTACAGAACAGTCTGATCCGCCAGCCCCGAGCCATTCCCTTGTCCCTTTGTGGAGGCGGGGTACCCCTCATGTTTCACAGACCGAGACCGGGGAGTATCGGATCGCGATTCCCAGTCCTTCCCCCTCCCATCTTCCCTCGACTGGCTGCAGAAAATGATGGGTGCCTGTGTGGCGGCTCTCACTGGCCCTACACTCAAACTTGGATCCCAGATCCGGCCACCCACTCATCCTTCCCAGCCACACTTACACTCTAACTTTGCCTGTGGGCCCCGGGTGAGTTCTTCCCTTCCTCGAATGCACCCACGCGACTCTTGGGTCTCCCCCTCCCCTTTACAATCTTTCCCAGGCCATCACCACCCACTCCCGGGGAACGCGTCCCTATCTGACAAGGCGCCCACGCTTCCCCACCATGACTCCTCAATAGCGAGGTCTCCCGCAAGTGAAATTCGGTCAGGATAGTGCTGGGTTGGTGCCGTGCCCCACCCAGCTGGGGCCATCTCTTCTGCGTAGGATGAGTAGGCAGGTTCCACCGGACCCAGTCCGGTTTCTCCCGAAGGTCGCTGCGGGGTCTCCTCCTGGATTTGTCCAGTGGCGAGGTGATCCCCAACATTCTGTATAACCATGTCTTCATTCAATGCCCAGCTCGGGCTGGGCGAACAGGGCTGCTCCTTTGTCCACTCTCCTGCAAAAGAACTTAAAAGGACATGCAGCCAGGTCTCTCACTGACCTGCTGCCTTAGGTGTAGACATGGTCGGGTCCCTCGACCTCGGACCAAAATACAAGCATTTGGCACACTTATAAACTTAGGGCTAGATTTTCAGTATAGACAGTTTTGGGGCGCTAACCTTAGCGCCCGCCCGAAGTTAGCGCCCGCCCCAAAGTAGCGCCCCGTTGCCGGAAATTCAGTGGCTTCGCCCTAAGAGAGTGGTGGAGCGCTAAAAGAGGCGTTGCACTCCTACCTTTAGGCGCTAAGCCGGCGGTCCAGAGGGATAGCGCCCAGGCGGGGCGCAGCACGGGTGCGGTCATTTTTGCACTGACAGCAGACCCCGTGGTGCCGACCAGCTCTTAAAGGGGGAAGGGACGAATTGGTCTGCTGCCACGCCCTGCACACTGCAGCCTTGCAAAGAGGCCTCAACACTACTGCTCAGCCCCAGGGAGTCATGGCAACGCCAGAGAAGGCCCGTCAGCGTGCCCTGCGCTTCTCAGAGGGTGATCTGGACATAATGGTCACAGCTCTGGAGGTGAGGCGCAAGATCTTGTTTCCAGAGAGTGGGAGGAATCCAACCCACCATGACTACACCAAAGCCTGGAAGCAGATCGCCCAGAGGGTGACGTTCACCGGCGAGGCCCCCAGGACCCACAAACAATGCCGTAAGAAATACAACGATCTGACCAGGATTGTGAGGGTGAGTAGCCTTTCCAGTCTCCTCCTCATTCTTGCATGTACACCTGACATGATGGGCAAAGGGACCTGAAAGTCCTATTGGCCAGCCCTCAGCCAGCAGCATTGGGACAGTCATGAGCATCAAATGGCCATTCGGCACTCTACACTTTGGCCAAGCTATTCCACCATGGGAGGCAGTGCACAGTACATCAGGGCTTCACTCTGTCCAAGCTATTCCACCATGGGAGGCAGTGCACAGTACATCAGGGCTTCACTCTGTCCAAGCTATTCCACCATGGGAGGCAGTGCACACTACATCAGGGCTACACTTTGGCCAAGCTATTCCACCATGGGAAGCAGTGCACACTACATCAGGGCTTCACTCTGTCCAAGCTATTCCACCATGGGAGGCAGTGCACACTACATCAGGGCTTCACTCTGTCCAAGCTATTCCACCATGGGAGGCAGTGCACACTACATCAGGGCTTCACTGCGCACTTACAGCCCGTCCTTTCTCTTGCAGGCTAAAGTAGCGTTTAATCACCAGGCCCGTGCCAGGGGTGGCCGCGCCAAGCTGCAGAAGCTCACTCGGCTGGAGGAGCGCGTGTGTGTGCTCATGGGAGCCCGTGTGATTGTCCCCACAGCGTGCGGTGTATCCGACCCTCCACTGCCCGGCAATGGTAAGGACCTCGCCTTTTGGCCCTCTCGCGTCGCACTGGCCCATCCGAGCTACCTCCTTTGCCACTGTCCCACCAATGCGCTGAATCCCACCAGTCCTAACTCCCTCGCTGACGCCGTCTCCTCACTCTGAAGCTACTCTTGTGCATTCCTGCTTTCAGCTGGTGACGACCAGGACCCTGAGGCTGCCAGTGACAGCACCTCCGACCAGGAGGAGGAGGAGGAGCAAGCCGGACCTTCGGGGGAACAGTCACGTCCCGCAGGAGAGGAGGAAATGCTTGACACCTCCTCACTGGACGAGTGCCTGGAGGAACTGTCGCAGGGCAATGCAGCTTCTGGGACCAGTGGCGTCCAGCCACCCAGCAGCCGTGCGCGTGGCCTGCGGCCTTCCCCCCAAAGGGGGGAAGGATCAGAGGGGAGTGCTGCTGCTTGGCACACTCGCCGTCACCAACGCGGCAAGGGTCCCCTAGTTCGGCCCCCTCCTCCCCAGCGGGAGAGTCGCGACTCCAGTCCGGACACCTTCACTTCGGAGGAGGTGCGGAAGCTGGATAAGATGGCCGACGACTCGGACCGGCGCCACACGGAGCTCATGAGCGTGGTGGGGCGCATGCCTGAGGCCATCGAGTCGCTGGTGACCAGTGTGCGCGAGTTCGGGGCAGCAACTGCCGCGACTGGCCGCATGCTGACTGATGCCGTCAAGACCCTGGCGGATGTGATGCGCGCGCACACCAGGACCACAGGGCCACTCACTGCTGCCACACGCGCTGTCTCAGGCAGGCATCGCCAGGGCAGGCACCGCGCTGGACCATCCCAGCAAGCCGCCCGTCGGCTGATTGCTGCGGATCCTGCAGTGCGGGCCCGGCCGAGTGCCACCGCGCCACAGCACCAGCCAGCGCATCCCAGATGCCAGCTGGCCCACATTGCGCCATCCGTCGCCGCCATTCCCCCTCTGGGGCGTCAACGGCAAGCGGCTGCAGCTGATGGTGGCCAGGCTCAGGTGCGCCACTCAGCAGACGGCCCCTCGAGGCCCAAACGCCGTGTAGGCCGCCCCCCAGCGGCATCTGGCGGAAGGGCATCTGAGCCTCAGGCGCCTTCCCCCAGCCTCGCAGCAGCCACTGGGCAGAGCTTGAGAAGGAGCAGCAGGCAGGGCAGGGGAGGCAAAATGCTGGCCAAGTTCTCGCCCTCGCGGGCCACTCAGTAGAGGGTGTGGGCAGCTTTCCTTTAATATGGCGGTGGCCATCTTTATTTTGCCCATGGTTGTGCTTTTGGAGGGCTTATTTTTTGCGTTAGGCCGACGTTGAGGCCCGGTTTCAATAAAGGTGGAGTGGCTCCTCCCCAGTTTGTGCGAGTGAGTCGTTTGTTGGGCTTTTTGTGGGGCCCGTTTATTGTTTTTGGGGATTCATGTGGGAAGGGCTTTTCATTTTTGTGCAATAAAAAATTATCTTTATTCATGCAGTCTCCATGGTTGTTCTTCTTAGTGTTTGTTGGCTTCACCGGCTGAGGGCTTGCGGAGCGGCTGCATTCATCTTCCCTCATGGCCCCTGGCCATTCCCTGACAGGGGGCTTAGAAGTACCGTGTAATAAGGTGGCGTCGTGCGGCCCTTGGCCCTGGTCGCTCCCTCCTGGGAACGTACTCCTGCTCCTCCTCCTCCTCCTCATGCTCCTCCTGCTCCTCCTCCTGAGGTGCTGGTCCAACGTCAGGTGGCAGTGCCTGAGTCCTGCGGATAGCCAGGTTGTGTAGCATGCAGCAAACCACCACAAATTGGGAGACCCGGTCCGGCGAATACTGGAGAGCTCCTCCGGAGCGATCAAGGCAGCGGAACCGCTGCTTGAGGACCCCAATAGTTAGCTCGATGATGTTGCGGGTGGTTTGATGGCTCTCGTTGTAGGCCTCTTCAGCAGCGGTCCTGGGCGCGCGAAGCGGGGTCATGAGCCAGGTGCACAAAGGATAGCCTTTGTCCCCGATGAGCCATCCTCTTGGGGAAGGCTGTGCCTGGAACATGTCATGCACAGTACTCTGCCGCAGGATAAAGGCATCGTGGCTGCTGCCTGGGAAGCTGGCATTGACTGCCATGATGCGCTGCTTGTGGTCACAGACCAGCTGCACATTCAGAGAATGGTAGCCCTTCCTGTTGCGATACTGCTCGCCATGCTCCAGAGGGGCCCGCAAAGCCACATGCGTACAGTCAATGGCGCCCTGCACCAAGGGGAATTCCCCGAGTCTGGCAAATCCCAATGCGCGCTGATGCTGGCTCTCGAGGGCCATGGGGAAGGAGATGAATTGGCTTCTCCTTCTGAACAGTGCTTCGGTCACGTGGCGGATGCAGCGATGCGCGCCATACTGGGAGATGTTTGCTATGTCCCCAGCAGCGTATTGGAAGGAGCCGGTGGCATAGACGTTCAATGCCACCGTCACCTTCACTTCCACCGACAGAGACGTCCTGCACCTGAGCTTTGGCCGCAGATCTCGGCGAAGCAGGTGGCAGATCTCTGCAATCACCTCCTTTCGGAATCGGAGCCTTCTAACACATCGCGCGGCACTCATGTTTAGGTAGGAGCGCTGCTGGCTGTATAGCCTGACTGGGTAAGGCCTACGTGGCCGACGCCTGTAGCCCCCTCTGCCTCTAGCCAGGGCTGCCCCTCTCACAATGCGTCTGCGAGCCCTACGGATATGGCGCTGCAGCTGCGCGTTGGCACCCCATGCAGCCCCCATCAAATCCTGGCAAACAGTCTAATTTCCAAATGGCCACTTGCAGCACTATGGCCTGAGTCCAAAAATACCTGGCTCTTGCTGCTTGAAACCAGTTAGCTATCCTCCTTGTTGTGTCTCCAGAAATGCGTTGCACAAGACTGTTTTCTGAAAAAAGGATGGCCTTTATACTGGAGAGGACGTTCCCTTTAATTAGCGCCCCCCGGGGCCCGCGCTGGTTGTGTTGCGTTCCTTTTTCCAAACGCTCCGGCCGCCCGCCGCACAATGGGGCGGTCCGACTGAAGTTTGCAATCGGGGCGGCCAAAGGGCGTTGCACGAGGATGTGACGTCATTTTCTGCGCGCGCATCCGGGCGGGCGCTAAACTTTGCGCCGGCGCTAACGGGCAACTTAATTTGGGGCGGAGCGCAAACTGCGCTGCGCCCGGGCGCTACACGCATAGCGCCCGGAAATCACTTCTCTTAAGGCGCTAACTGCTGGCGCAAGCTACTGAAAATCTAGCCCTTAAACTTTAAACTTAAACTCAAAACTATTAGTTGCATTCTAAACTTAAAATTTAAACACCTTAAAAGCAAGCTATAAACATTGGTAACTTAACACAAAGCTATAATACATATGCCGCCCGTCTCCGGATGGCCAGGCTAATCTCTGGTGTCACTGTTGCAGATTACTGCTGCCTGCAGCGAAGCTGGACTGCCTCCTGCTTCTAGTCCCTGGCAGCTTATGGCTGCTAGTTGGGGACCTCTGTGATCTGTTTCCTCCCGGGCTCGGGAGATTGCTCTTTGTGGAGGGTACTCTGGTGACCATCTTATCTTGGGCATGCGGACCCGCTGAGACCTTCTGAGGGGCGTCTCTGTGGGGGAAACTTTGGCTGATGGACCCTGAGCCTGGGCCACAGCCCTAGCTGGCTGGGAACCTTCTCCCCCTGATGCAAACAGCCCGCACTGTTTAATATACCTGGCAGCCTGCCAGTAATCTGGGTTTATCTCCTTTTCCCTACCCACTCCTGTACTGGGGGCAGGTATCCCCTCACCACCTGCTGCTGGTGGCTGAAAATTTTCCTCTCCAGGTCCAAAACCTGGTACCGGCTCCTTTCCTTATGTCCCCTGCAAAGGAATTGCTATCCCTTCCTCCCCAGGGTCCCACACCATAGGGGAACCACTCTAGAAGCGGGCTGGGAAGCTTGTCCCTTTAAACAGGCGACTGCGCCTGCGCAAACCTCCTCCCCAGAGTCCCACGGCAGAGGCTGTGAAACCTTTGTATTCAAACAGGTGACTGCGCCTGCACGGGAAAACTGAAGAGGAGCTGCTGTGGTCACGGGCTGGGGAACTGCGCTTGCGTGAACCTAGTGTTGGGAAACCTCTCCCATCAGGCACGCGACTGCGCCTGCGCAGGGAAACTGAAGAGGAGCCGCTGTGGTCACGGGCTGGGGAACTGCGCCTGCGTGAACAGACCATTCAAAAGACTGGGGAATTCCTGTCTCCAGACCAGCGACTACGCATGCGCGGGCAGTCTCTTCAAAAGGCGGCTCCTCCCTGGAGCCCCCCAAGCAATTTTTTGTGAATGCACTTGCAGCAGCCTGCAGATTTCTACTCTCAGGCTGTGGTTTCTCTGTTTCTGAACTAAATAACTGGTTCAAATTTAAACTTTGGCCAAAACTTATGTCCCACTGGGGTGGGGAAGTGTCCCAATTGGTGGGCCGGACAACTTTTCCCTTGAAACAAGCCACAGCGCCTGTCCTTACAGCCTGTGAACTTGAACTTGTATGGTCAGATTTATACAATTTACATTGGTTGGTGTGGAATCACTTTGTGCACCGGGGTAGTTTTACTGCATAGACTATGGGGCTGGCCCTATCAACTATACTATAGGGTCCCATGTAGATTGGCTCTAAACTTCCCACCCGGGCATAGTTTCTTACCATCACTAGGTCTCCTATCTCCCACTGGTGGCTCTTGCTAGGCTCGAGCAGCAGCCAGTTATTCCGATGCTGCTTCCCCATGCTGTCTGCTGCCTGCCCATAAATTCGTTTGAGGTGTTCTAGGAGGGTTCGGGCGAATTTATCCCGGTTTATTTCCTGCAGTTGTCCTTCAGTGAGGACTGGGGCAAGGACATGAGTGGGGGTCCTCATAACTCTGCCGGTCATGAGCTCATGTGGTGAATGCCCTGTACTCTTGGACTGGCTGGCCTGGATCCCCATGAGGATCAGAGGTAGGGTCTCTGCCCATTTTTGGGGCGACCCCAAGGCCTCTTTCCTCAATCTTTCTTTAAGGGTATGGTTCATACGCTCCACAATCCCTGAGGACCGCGGGTTGTAGGCTACGTGCCACTTCCCTTTGATACCGAGCAGCATGAGGGTGTTCTGCATGACTTGGCCAGTGAAGTGGCTTCCCTGGTCGGACTCCACGAACTGGGGCAGTCCCCACCGCGAGAACACCTCCTTCACCAAGATCTTTGCAGTCCCCATTGCTGTGGCCGTCCTGCAGGGGAAGGCTTCCACCCACTTGGAAAACACATCCACCAGGACGAGGCAGTATTTGTAGCCTCCCTGGGTGGTGGGCAAGGGCCCTATATAGTCAATCTTGATCGACTGCCATGGTCCCTCCACCCTCCTAATGTGTCCCATGGGCACCTTCCTTTTGTGGGGATCGAGATTATTTGCTGCACACACAAGACAGCTAGCACAGAACTCTCAGACATCATCCCGGAGTCCTGGCCACCATCCCGCCTGTTCCACCCGTTGCCAGGTGGTCTCAGGCCCGGGGTGTCCCGCTCCCGGCCCCTCATGCGCCAGCTGAAGGAACTCCCTCCGGTGTTGCTGGGGTACTACCCACTGTTCTGCCTTGAACAGCATGCCCTCCCTTACGGTGAGAGGGGCTGTGCTGTAGGGGCCCTCTATCATTTTGCCCTCCATCACGGCGCTAATTATTGCCTTTAGGCCGGGGTCCTGTGCCTGGACCGTTTTAAGGTCCGGGGCCAATACTATTCCTGATTTTCCCTGTGTCCCATCCCTGCCTGTAATTGGTGTCACTGGCCCGGACTCATATGGGTCCCAGAAAGTGCCTGCACGTGCACCCTCCTTGGCCAGCATATCGGCTTGCTGGTTGCCCTGGCTGCGGGGTTCTGTGGAGGAATGGGCTTTCACCTTATGGATGAAAACTGCACCTTCCTCCCCCACAGCTGCCAGGATTTTCTCCAGCAGGGGCTTTACTGTCAAGGGCTTCCCGTCGGCGGAGGTATACCCACGACGGGACCAGATGGCCAGGTACTCCGTACACGAGTTGCAAGTGAACATACTGTCAGAGCAAATCGTATACGGGGTAGGGAAGATGTCGGGGTGTTTAACCACGTACATCACCGCGGACAGTTCAGCCGGCTGGTCACTCATGGTGTTAGGGAGCTTGATTGCCAAGGCAATGCCTGCCGTTGGGTCAAAGATCCCGCAATCCGTAAGTCGTACCCCAGCAGATACCATGCTGGAACCATCTACATAGATCTCGCAGCCTGTGGGATGTACCCCGGCCTGTAAACCTATGTTCACTTCCCATACCCCATCTATGGAACATCGATGGGCTGTTCCAGGGTATACCATATTGGCCGCAAGCTTTGGCTCGCAAAGGCCCTTTACCTTCAGATCCATCTGTGAGAGGAGAAGGGTCCAGCATGCAATGCGGATGCTGCTGACTGTCCCATCTTTAATCCTCCCATCCAAAAGCATCTGAGTGGGTGTGTGGTGTGTGAGGAGGGTGATGGGAGAGGTGCCTGCGAAGATCCGGGATTTCTTCACAGCCCAATATGTGGCTAAAAAGTGCCTTTCACATATTGAGTAGCTCCTCCCTACACCGGTGAGTATTCTGGAGGAATAGACCACGGGTCTCAGCCTACCGTGCCGCTCTTGGAGCAGCACAGCACTCAGGCAATCCCCACTGGCTGCTACCTCCAGAAAAAACTCCCTTTTCCCATCTATCGTTCCTAGGGCTGGTGCGGTCTGCAGGTCTCCCTTTAACTTAACAAATGCCGCCTGGCATCCCTCATCCCAGGACCACTCCACTCCCTTGTGTAGGAGGCGGAGCAGAGGGGCCGCTGTGGCTGCATAGTCCTCTATAAAATCCCTGCAGTACCCCGTCAATCCCAGGAACGACCTCACCCCTCTTACTGAATTGGGAATCGGTAACTCCTGGACCGCTTCCCTCCTTGCCTTATCTATGGCCCTCTCTCCTGTGCGGACAGTCAGACCCAGGAATTTAACTTCTTGCTGACTGATCTGCGCCTTCTTGGGGTTGACTTTAAACCCCTTTCTCTGCAGCAGCTCCAGCAGCTCAGCCAGTAGTGGGCCATGCTCCCCGACCGAGTCGGTAAATAAGAGCAGGTCATCCACATACTGCAGTAACTGAGTGGGCTGACTGAACTCTTTTAAATTATCCTTCATGCATTGTTGGAAGATGCTGGGGCTGTTGTGGAAACCCTGTGGCAGACAGTTCCAGTTATACTGCTGTCCCTTAAAGGTGAAGGCAAACTTATATTGGTCCTCCCATTTTAAAGGGATGGACTGGAGCCCATTCGAAATGCCCAGCACTGTGAATGTGTTGGCAGATGCTGGAATACTGCTAATAAGATTAGCCACTGCTTCTACTGTGGGGGCACACGTGGTGATATTGCTGTTAAGCACCCGATAGTCCACCGTGGCTCTCCATGAATTTTCCAGTTTCCTAACCGGCCAAAGTGGAGAATTAACATGAGTGGCTATGGGCCTCAACACTCCCTGTTTAACTAAGGAGGTGATGGCTGCCTCCATGTCGGGTTCTGCCTCCTTGGGGAAATTGTACTGCTTCTGTGGTCGGGCCATGGGGTCCCCGTCTATCTTAACCTCAAACCCTGTGATCCTCCCGCAGTCGTGTTTATGGGTGGTGTAGTGTATGTACCTTTAAGAGGAACTATGTTTTTGAAGCCCCTGTATACTGTAGTACCAGTAGTGACCACTCGGGTATATAAGCCTGTGTAGCGTCTTGTGTTGTTAGTTCACCTCCAGACTTTGTTCAGTAAACACTTGTTAAATCAACTCCTGCATTCCGTGTCTCCATTAACACACGGATCTAACAGTGGCGACGAGTTAGAAACAAACTTACCTGCAATTCAGCAGCACCTCAAGGGGATCGATTCCTCAGACGAAGGTCGAAGCCAGAAGCAAGAAAAAAAAAAATATCTCGAAGAAACTCGAAAACGAGGGCCAGGCTTGGTCTCCAGTCTGTGGTTTCCCCAGATAAACGGGCTGGTGGCAGGTAGTGCACTGATCCTTCCTGGGCTGCGGTGGGCTAGAGCTCGATCGGGTGGCTCTGCAACGGGGCCGGGCAGCGAGTCGGGAAGCAGAAGCAAAGAGAGAGAGAGGATGGAGCACTCAGGGCGTGGCCGGTGCTGCAAAGCAGGTCGGCGTTCGGACCGAGCAGAGGGAGGGGAAAGTCCCAGAGGGTCCGCTCCATGACGGGAACGGTTCTCCAAGTAACGGAGAAACTATTGAAGCGATATATAAAAAAAATAGAAATACCGCGAAAAGCTGCAGGTGGCAACGGGAACCGCGGAGAACAGCGTTGGCAGCAGCGATTGGGGAGGCGCAAAGACCATAGTGCGTGGCCATTAAAAAAAGTAAATAAATAAATTAAAAAATAATTAATTAATCGCCAGCAACAGTGTTGGCAGCAGCGGCAGCAGCGGGAAAGCGCGGGAGGCGCCATCTTAACTTGGCGGGGAAGAATGAAAAGCGCGGGAAACGCCATTTTAGATTTTCAAGATGCCGAAGACTGGCAATATTACTGCTTTCGATAGTGATATAGAAGATTGGACCACATATGTGGAAAGAGTGGAGGTATATTGCAAGGCGAATGAAGTAGCGGATGATAAAAAGGCATCGGTACTTCTAAATCTGATGGGCGCAAGGACATACGGACTGTTACGAAACTTGATCACTCCAGCCAAACCGATGGACAAGAATTTTAAGGCGATTGTTGATACCTTACAGGAGCACTTAAACCCAACACCGCTGCTGACAGCAGAACGATTCAAATTCTTCAGGAGGAATCAGCACAAGAATGAAAGTAACGCTGATTACCTCACCAAATTACGAAAGCTGTCAAAGCACTGCCAATTCGGGGCAGGACTGGCAGATTCTCTACGAGACAAATTTGTCTGCGGTCTCCTAAACGAAGGAACACAGAAAAGACTACTTTCTGAGAAAGATTTGACACAGGACAAGGCTTTCAGTGTGACTGTATCATACGAAGCAGCAGCAAGAGGAGCTGCAGAGATACAGCAAAAGCCACAGGACTTAGGCACCCATGAAATGACACGGGGTTTCGAGAGATGTTATCGCTGCGGCAGATCCACCCATGACCAGAAGGACTGCTGGTTCAAGGACAAAGCATGCAGGCAATGCGGAAAGATGGGACACATTGCACGTGTATGCAGATCTGGAAAGAAATCCGCTGACAGTAAAAAGGTCAATAAGGAAAAGTACAGAAAGGTACAAATGATGACGGACAGTAGCTCCGAAGACCAGAAGAGCAATAGCGACTCCGGAAACAAGAGACTAAGCTGTCTCAAATTACATAATGTAATTGCCAAAGAAGATTACCAGACCATTTGGTTTACCCTCACGATAGCGGGGTCCCCAGTCAAAATGGAGCTAGATACAGGATCAGCTCTGACCGTCATGAGTCGACGGGATTACGAGCGGCTATTTCCGCATATACCTTTGAAAGACACATCCATTGTCTTGAAGACATATACGGGGCAGAAAGTATACCCCAGAGGGAAAATAAGGGTGCCTGTTATATACAACGGCAAGGAAATACAGAAGTTGTATTTATACGTTCTGCAAGATGGTGGTCCACCATTGTTGGGACATGAATGGATCAGAAAGATACGTTTAGACTGGCACTCCATTCAGGCACTGACGGTGACCAGTAAGAAAAAAAACGATGATGACGTCATACCTGGACGATTAAAAGAAATCTTGGCAAACGCCAAAGAAGTGTTTCAACAGGAACTAGGAACCCTGAAAGGCGCCACCGCCTCAATAAAAGTGAAAGATGTGGCAATTCCCAAGTTTTTTAAGGCAAGGCCAGTGCCATACGCAATTCGTCCAGCCGTCGAGGCAGAGCTGGAGAATTTGGAAAAAGCAGGCGTGTTATCCAAGTTAGATTGGAGCGAGTGAGCAACACCCATCGTCCCGGTCATGAAGAAAACGTTGAATAATGATCAATCTGAAGAACAGAGAAAAGTTTGCATCTGTGGGGACTTCAAGGTGACTGTAAACCCGATTCTTCACATGGTACAGTATCCTCTTCCGAGGATGGAAGATATTTTCGCCTCACTATCCGGAGGGAAACGTTTCACCAAAATTGACTTAGCACAGGCATATCTACAGATGGAGGTTGAGGAGGCCTCTAAAATGTATCTCACGATAAACACACACAAAGGCCTGTACCAGTACAATCGACTGGTTTTCGGAGTGGCATCAGCTCCGGCTATCTGTCAAAGAGCTATGGAGCAAGTCCTGCAAGGGATTCCGGGGACTCAATGCTACCTAGACGACATCCTTGTAACAGGAGAAAACAACAACGAGCACCTTGCCAACTTGGAACAGGTGCTCACGAGGCTGAGAGAACGGGGCCTACGAGCAAATCGCCCCAAATGCGAATTTATCCAGAAACAAATATCATATTGTGGCCATGTCATTAACGAAGAAGGGTTGCATAAGTCCCCTGAAAAAATTGAAGCGGTCGTAAAGGCCCCAGCGCCTGAAAATGTCTCACAATTAAGGTCGTTCCTGGGATTAGTAAATTACTGTCATAAATTTTTACCAAACTTGTCGACGGTTCTGCACCCGCTTAACGCACTGCTACAAACGGGAGTAGTTTGGAAATGGAGCGAAGACTGTAAACGTGCCTTCCATAAATGCAAAGGCTTGATCACGTCCAGGGAAGTGTTGGCTCATTACAACCCATCACTGCCAATCAGACTGACGTGCGATGCATCCCCTTACGGCGTGGGAGCGGTATTATCGCATAGATTCCCTGCTGGCTCGGAGCGGCCGATAGCTTTTGCGTCATGCTCATTGAACTCAGCTGAGCGTAACTATGCCCAGATCGACAGGGAGGCACTCAGCCTGGTGTGTGGGGTGAAGAAATTCAACCATTACCTACACGGACAAAAGTTTACCTTGTTGACTGACCATCAACCCCTCGTCTCCATATTCAACCCTAAAAAGGGCGTTCCCATTATGACAGCGCAAAGGCTACAGAGGTGGTCCCTTTTCCTAGGGGCACACCAATATGACATAGAGTACAAAGGAACAAAACAGCATGGGAATGCTGACGGGTTATCGCGCCTACCGTTGCCAACGGTGGAAGAGGCGCCTACAGTGGACCCAGTGGAGATATTCCACTCGACCATAGTGGAATGTCTACCTGTGACAAATTCTACCATTGAAAAGGAAACGCGAAATGACCCGACTCTCTCACGAGTCTACGATTTAACGGTGAAGGGATGGCCAGCACATGCCGAACCACTGTTGCCAGCATTCTCGCAAAGAAGAGAACAGCTGTCAGTGTGCCGAGGAACCTTGATGTGTGGATCCAGAGTGGTGATTCCACCCAAACTCAAGGATAGAGTGCTAAAGGAGCTTCACGAGGGGCATCTGGGTGGAGTGAAAATGAAGAACTTAGCCAGAGCGTTTGTGTGGTGGCCAGGTATCGATGGAGACATCGAAGAAATGACCAAGAGCTGTCTAGGATGCCAGAAGGTCCAAAATGCCCCACCACAAGCCCCTCTACATCCATGGGAGTGGCCCTCATCTCCATGGCAAAGGGTGCATATCGACTTTGCTGGTCCATTTATGGACTCAATGTTCTTAATCGCGGTGGATGCACACTCCAAGTGGCCGGAGGTAATAAAGATGTCCTTCACCACCACGGAAAAAACCATCACAGTATTAAGGACCATATTCGCCAGGAATGGGCTGCCTGAACAGATCTGTTCTGATAATGGACCGCAATTTGTATCCGAAGAATTCAGGAAGTTCTTAAAAAACAATGAGGTTAAGCACTACACTTCCGCCCCATACCATCCCGCCACCAATGGATTGGCTGAAAGGTTTGTCCAGACCTTCAAGAAGGCCATAAAGGCCATGGGTAATGAAGACATAAATCTACAACATAAGGTAGATAACTTCTTGTTTGCGTACAGGAATGCAACACATGTGGTTACAAACCAAACCCCCACCATGATGTTTTTCAATTGAAGACTAAGATGCCGGCCGGATTTGGTCAAGCCAAACGTCAGAAGGGACGTAGAGAACCGACAATTTCAAAGCATGAATGAAAGGCCAACTAGAACCTTCCAGATAGGTCAACCAGTTTTGGCCCGGGACTACCGTACCGAGAAATGGCAGCCTGGAACTATTTGCACACGACTAGGACCGCTGATGTATACCGTGGACATTGGAGAAAGCATAATAAGGCACCATGCTGACCAGATCATAGAGTCATCCGAAAAAGGACAACCTACACCACAACTCTATACGCCTAGTGATGAAGCAGAGATACCCATAGTATCTACCTCCGATCCGGTGATACTGGAACCAGATAAACCCGACACTAGCATTGAAGCCGAATCGACCTTGCCAAAAGAACCTACTACACCACCGAGACGTTATCCGGACCGAGTCAGGAAGCCTCCAGAGAGACTGAATTTGTAATTGATTAACTTCAGCAAATGTGTATATTATTGTTCTTGTAAAAATGTTATTTAATGATTACTTAAAATGTTATGTCCTATTTATCTAAAAGGGGAGGAATTGTAGTGTATGTACCT
Source organism: Somniosus microcephalus (assembly GCF_052327205.1). Lineage (NCBI taxonomy): Eukaryota > Metazoa > Chordata > Chondrichthyes > Squaliformes > Somniosidae > Somniosus > Somniosus microcephalus. The sequence goes on along the minus strand of NC_140988.1, from coordinate 252,436,756 downwards.
TTAAGAGGAACTATGTTTTTGAAGCCCCTGTATACTGTAGTACCAGTAGTGACCACTCGGGTATATAAGCCTGTGTAGCGTCTTGTGTTGTTAGTTCACCTCCAGACTTTGTTCAGTAAACACTTGTTGAATCAACTCCTGCATTCCGTGTCTCCATTAACACACGGATCTAACAGGTGGCAACCGCTGTGAGGTTTGCCTGCACGACTGCCTGCAGTGCCTCCGGGACACCATTTACCATGAGCCCGAGGTTGTAGCATTCTTTGGGCTTCACAGTACACAAGTTCCCCTTACCCTCCTTGCCCGGGATGACTACTACACCTTCTTCCCTGTCTGTGCTAGCCCCCCAAAGGCAATGGTTCTGGAGATCCATGAGGATCCCATGGCTCACCATGAAGTCGGCCCCTAAGATCCCCTTTCCTTCCTCCTTATTCCACTTTGCCAGGATGCACGTCCACATAGTTTGGAGCATGCCCAGACGGACTGAGAGGGGTCTGGAGTATACTCCTGCCTGCTCCTGACCGGTGAATCCCGATAGTATGTATGGAATGCCGTTAGACAGAGGTGAGGTGGTGGGATTATCCGTATGGATCACGGTGCATGATGCCCCCGTATCCAATAGATAAGTCCCTGTAACCTTCTCTACCTCCATCTGTACAAGCTGTCTCTTCCATTCATCATACCGGAGATTACACAGACGGACAGGCTGCGCGGGCTCCAGTCATTGTGGGGAGGCAGAGGTGGGCGAGAGGGCTGCAGCGCCACTGATGGCTGCAACCTTTCCCTGATTGACCCTGAGGAAAGATTTTATCGACTCCATGACGGACTCGACTGTATCGGGAGGAGTTTCTGTCTCTGCCTTCTGAGTTGGGGCTGCGGGGGTCCTGGCTTTATCGTCTCTCCCAGGCTTTTCACAATCCCTGCACCAGTGGCCATCCTCCCTGCACCTGTTACAAGTGGCCTTGTTCTGGGAGGGACGGCTCCCCTCCTAGCGCCACTCTTTCTTGTATTGAGCCCCAGTTTAACCTCGTGGACCTTACCCTTTTGCTGGGGGGTCCCACTATTCCTACCATTCCTATATGCTACTGTGAGTTGCCGGATTACAGTCTCTTCGGTTGCTAGGGGGTCTCGGTGGTCAAACCAAGTATCAGCCTTTGCTTTTATCTGGGGCAGGCAATTGGACACCAGGCAACAAAGCCAGTGGGTCCGCTGCCGCTGGTTCAGGTGTGCCCTATTTTGTCCCCCTGTACACGTGCTGTTGTAGACTGGCCACAGCCTGTCTGCAAATGCCTGTGGGGTCTCCCCTTCCTTCTGCAGTGTTTTCCCTATGCGATCAAACGGACTGCCGTTGTTCGCACCCAAGGCTTCCAGTATTTCCTCCTTTAGGTCCTCAAAACCCTTCTGCCCTCTCTTAGCCTCATCTGAAAGGGTCTGATAGAGCTTACTATCTACAGATAAAAGCAACATTTTGGCTTTCTCTTCGTCATCACAGCCGTTAACACAGGCTGCCTGTTCTATCTCTTGGAAGTGCATTGAGGGGTCTCCCTTTTCGGCGAGCAGGGGAATATGTTTCACCAGGCCTCTGAGCTGTGGGGTATCATAGGGTACCAGATAGGTATGCTGAACAGCCCCATGGTCATTATCATTCACGGGCGGACCGTACCTCCATTGTCGGAGGGAGTACACTGGTCCTGGTCCCCGCCTGCCTAGCGGGACCTGCTGGCGTTCTCCTACCACTCCATTGCCCACCCCTTCTTGCTGCCAGAGCTCCTCAAAACTGGGAGCTGTGGTCTGCGGTCTTGGGATCTCTAAGTCCCTAGCCAGCTCTGTCCTGGGTCCTGATTTGGGCTGCTGGTACTGTCCGACGGATTTCGCTTCCGACTTATGAGACATACCATCCCTTTAGTCCTAAGTAACTCCATACCCAAACTCTCTATCTTTCTGTTACATGGGATATGATCTGCTCCACTAAACCTTTGGTCACAGGCCAGCTTATAAGCTGCCTTTACCTCTCTAACCTTTTCCTCCTGCTCTGTTACTTCTGAGGTGAGGCGGGCATTCTCTTCCCGCAGTCTCATCTTGTTCCTCTTTGCTTCTCTAATTTGGCACTTTAGGAACTCTATCTTGTGCCTCGCGTGGCTTTTGCCCTCGCTAGCTTCTTGGGTGAGGTGTGCGTTTTCCTCCTGTAGCCTCATCTCACTGTCCCTAGCCTCTGTGATTTCCTGCACAAGGCGCTGTATCTCTGCCTGGCATTTCGTGACCTTTAGTGTGAGGCGTGCATTTTCTTCCCACACCCTCACCCCACTATCTCTGGCCTCATTCACCTCTCTTATGAGGCGTTCTATCTCTGCCTATCATTTTGCAAACTCTGACTCCCGATCCTTGGCCTCTGTAACCTCCTCCCGCACCCTCATCTCACCCTTCTTAACCCAGCCATCTATACTATAATAGGCCAGCTTACATGCTGCCGCTAACTTCTGCAGGGCTACCCACAGACTGAAAGCAAGAAAAGCAAGAGCTAATGCTTTCTCCAGATCCAGACCACTTATCATATCAAAAACTGCCTCCAGTCCTGCCACGGTCGCCAATTTGTAGGGGGGCATCCTTTACCTGGTTTATGGTAATTTACCTGGTCAGGCAGCCTTTGCCACTGCACTGTGACCAATTCCAATCAGCGGTTTTGAATTGCTAAAACCCCCCTCCAGTTCTGACTGGAGGAACTTATGATTAATGATATATTAAAAATGGACAAATGGTCTGGATGCAAGAAAGTCAAATTTTATTAAAACTAAAGAAACTACACCACACGATCAAAGTAATCATGGTAAAATTGCTTAACAGGGGAAGGCAGACGGCAAAAATGAGGGATAAATGGCTACAATGTTAATCTTACAATCTTAGCAACATTTCCCTTAAATTACCACCCCTTTACTTCTCACTAGATTGTCTTGCTAGTGGGTATGAAGCCTTGCTCACCTGCAGTCCAAAGAGTAAAAGAGACAAAAAGAGGGCAGAGGACTTCCTGGGTTTAATCTTTATACCCTGGGAGTCCCTGCTGTTTTCGCGCCGAAAAGGTCCGTGCGCAATTTCGCGCCAAAAAGTCCGAATACACAAGAGAAGGGCTTTTAACCTCCTCCATTCATACATGGAGACATCATGCAGTAGAGTCAATTTCAGTGAATGGATGTGTGTAAACAACCCATTGTGCTTGCTGTCCGATGATTGGCTGATTCAAACGGGCTACTCCCCAGTGTAAACAAGCAGCTTGTAGGTTACCGGACCCGCCCTAATACCACAGGGTGACTGACAGCTCGGGCTCCATTCAAACTTACTACAGGGCAGCGCTGAGCTTTTCATATGCTAACAGCCTGTCTGTCCTTTTCTGCTGCCTTTTAAAATTCTGTTTCCATGAGGTCTGTTCAGCCATTTTTATGCCCTGGGCAATTTAAACAGTCCAAAACTCAAGAGTACATCTTTTAATAAAATGTACAATCTTAAAGTGTGCGATTTTCACAAAGTTCTTTGATTCCAGTGTCCAAGTGCTGCCTAGCTTGCGAGCTTTTTAACGCAGCCTTTTGCGGTTCTGGGTATGTTTTAAAACATTGTCCAACCCAGAGACAATTTAAATCACACAAGTCTTCACCCACGATGTGGATTAATATTTCCCGATCTTCAGGGGCTGAGGGGATTTTGCGACGCCTACACAGGACATCATCCCCTGACAACATTGCTGCCTGGGAGGCCAGCGATGGCATCACCATGGCCAGATTTTCATCACCTGATGCTGTAAACCCTAGCTGCCACATAATGTGCCAGGCTGGCACCATCCCACACCAGCATTGTGAAGCATCCCGTTAATGTCCAAGCCACTCCATGCACACTCACCACTATAGCGGGGGGTGGGGGAAGTTATGTCTCAATATTCACTGGAACTCAGTAAGACACTTCTCAAGGTGCGCACAGATCTGTCCAATAAGGGGCAGTGTTGGAAAAATAGATTTCACTGTATGACAACACATTACCAGAAACTTCACATGGACATTGGCTAAACCTCTGAAGTGCCTACTCTTGTGTGTTGTTACTTGATACGATTGCAGTAGGATGAGGGTGAGTGTGAGGCGTGGCTAGTGAGATGGGGAAGTGGTAATGTAGATAGAGGGAGTTGGGTGGAGTTGCAAGGTAAATTGGTGTGAGTAAGGATGTGCAGGAGAAGGTTTTGGAAGGCAGAGTGATGGGGATGTGTTGAGTGGCACAGCAGGGTGAGTTTGAGTGTGGCTTTGTAGTAACGTTTTGTGATCCACTGAGATCATTGAAAGGTTGGCGCCACTGCAGTCAGGGACCCCTGATGCTTTTGCCCTCCTGTGCAATGTGCAACCAGGCTGCGTTGGTGTCCTGGGGAGGTCTCTTCTGCCCTTGGAAGCATATGGAGGGAGTCATGGGAGAGCCTGGGTCAACCGTCCACCTCTGTGCAGTGCTTGTCAGTGTTTGCAGCACCTCAATGCTGTCAAACACCGACAGAACAACAGTCAAATTCCATGTGGACGTGGTCCCTTTAAGGAAATCAGCTGATGCCGCGTCATCAAATGACGTCATCAGACCCGCTTCCTGTTAATTGGCCGGGAAGTCTGCAGGGTGGGCTTAACAAGGCCAATCAATGGAAAATCCCGTTTACAGAGTAGCTGCAGCCGGGAGCGGGACCAGAAACTGGAAACCAGCTATCCCGCCACCATCCCGCCTCCTCCATTAAATTTGCGGTCAAAGGGGTCGATTTTAACTCAGGTGCGGGGAATTGTCGGGTTCCCCAAATTTGGTGTTTCCCACACGAATCTAACTGGGTGTGTGAGATTGATGCAATTTTAACTCAATTGGCCAATTGATTTCCAACGTGTGGGAACCCTTGGCAAATGAGTATTTCCAGTCAAAAAGTCACATAATATGATGTCATTATTGCTGTTGCATTTAGGGCCTGCAACAAGCATTGCTTCTTCTGCAGGCTGCCAACCTTTTGGCATTTGCTGATACACTGAGCTGGAAGCAGAATGGCAAGAGAAAGACCGAGGTCTGCACTCCATTTTGACGATGTTGCCCTGCAGGCTTTAGTGGAGGGAGCAAGAGCTCACAAGGAGGTGCTCTTCCCTTCATCAGGGAGGAAGATGCCTCCCCAGCAGACAAAGGCTGCGTGGCTGCAAGTGGCAGAGGAGGTCAACTCCTTATCGGCTAACCGCAGAACTTGGCTTCAGTGCAGGAAGAGGTTTCATGACCTTCAGCACAATGGAAAAGTGAGTATGAAGTTCCCATCACTCTCAATCTGATCTCCATTGCCTCTCCTCACCAGCACTCAGCTTTAGCAATCTCTTCCTCCACATCCCACTTGACACTGACATCCATGCACCCTTACCCATACCCTCTCTCTCTATGCTCACATTCACCTAACTATTCGACTATGCAGCCCTCACACTCCCTATCACTCTGATGCTATGAAAACAACTGACAACACACAGGGAGGGCCCTTGGTCTTGCCACCTCACTCCATCTTTGTCTCCTTCTAAGCATCTATGCTATGGATTCTCTACACTCACTCCTTCATTCTCACTCAAACTCCACTTGTCTCCCTCATTGCAGGAAAAGAGAGCTCACAATAAAAGAGAATGAGTGAGGGCAGGAGGAGGGCCACCATCAGTAGCACACCTCACCCCCTGGGAGGAGGCGGCCCTGGAGATTGTAGGACTGGACGATGAGGCGCAAGTGGGGGACGGACAGACGGGTGCATCACAGCAAGCTGGTGACAGAATAGTTTTCCATCTCTCTCATTGACATTGCATGAGCCACTGATAATGATTCTGAAGCTATAACAGATGGACCTATGATCATCTGCAATATGCAATGTGCATGTAACCTTGACCTCACATCTCTAACTCTTTCCTTTACTCCCCCAGAGGACCATCGAGGGCCCCCGCCCCCAGTGTCCAGGAGGAAGAGCCTGAGCTTCCAGACTCCTCAGAGGAACTTCTGAGGGCGCAGCGTCAGCAGAATTCAGCGCACCCAGCACCAGCGCAGACACTCACACCTCGGTGGGACCTTCGGGACATAGAGTAGTGTTGTCACCTGGTGTATCACAGCTCACAAGTAAGCATCAGCAGATTGTGGAGACAGGGACAGCAGTGGAGAGTCCTCATCGGAGGGCGCAGGACTCTGCCAGCTCGGCTCAGCTGCATGTCGACCCTCTGCCTCTGGGTCCAGCCATAAGATCAGCGGGGCTGGAACTCCAGGAACAGATGCAGGAGTCTCTGGCAGGTTTTGTCTCCAGGGTCGATGTGAGTGTGGAGCGAATGGAGGAGTTCATAGCAAACATGAGCAGAGTCTTTGTGGAGTCATTGGAGCATGAACGCATCACCATGGAAAGGATGGCAACCTCCATGGAGGAGATAAGTCGCTAGGGTATGTAAAACATGGTGAGTGTTCATAATAGAATGACATCTCTTGAGGAGCGATAGGCATCTATTGAACAGAGAAACCAGACCTTCATGGAAGTCCTTCTGAGCAGGACTGCCAGTGCAGATACGGGTACCCATGGCCCCCTGATGTGCAGCAAGGTACTCTCAAGCCACTTCCAAGCATTGGCCCCTTCTGGCCTGTGCAGCTTCAGGTGGATGAGCAGCAGCCTGGTGCTCCTGTTGCTGCTGCTGTTGTTCCTGGTTCTGCTGGTGCCGCGGCTGGTGTTCAAGCTCATCTAATGCCCAGAAGGGAAGGAAATAAATGGCTCCCATGCTTCTGGTGTATGCCTCCGTTGAGGAAGCGCTGAGTGAAGGTGGCGAGCGGGGTTTCCCAGGAGGTCACACTGGAGATTTGTATGAGGCTCCAACCTTCCACAGGTGTGGTTAGGCCTGTTAAAACATCAAAGTCCTGCCACCTGTAAATGATGACTGATCAAATCTCCTCTTTAATGGTTGACCTGCAGCTGATAGTCAGCAAGCCACTAGTGTTCACGTCAGGTTTCGCAGGCGTGATCCCCACCAGGCGTGTTTTACATGGGAAAAGTGTTAAAAATGCAAGGGCCTGTTGAAATGGGATTATAAAGGCCAATTATTGCTGATTAAGGGCCTTAAAGACCAATCCCGCCTGTTGGAGGCGGGACTGATTCGGGACCATCAGACACGCCTGGGTTAAAATGGCTCGGGGTCGGGAACCAGGCAGGGGGGGGTCCCGACCCCCCAGTTTTTGCGATTTTGACCCCCCACACGCCTCAAAGCCCACCTCACGGCTGAGTTAAAATCGACCCCAAAGAGTCTGAAAAGGGATATAGACAGGTTAAGTGAGTGGGCAATAAGATGGCAGATGATGTATAATGTGGGGAAATGTGAGGTTATTCACTTTGGTAGTAAGAATAGAAAAACAGAATATTTTTTAAATGGTTAGAAATGTTGGTGTTCGGAGGGATTTGGGTGTCCTTGTAGATGAAATGCAGCAAGTTACAATCGAGTTACAGCAAGCAATTAGGAAAGGAAATGGTATGTGTTCCTTTATTACAAGAGGGTTGGAGTATAAGAGTAAGGAAGTCTTGCTGAAATTGTACAGGGCTTTGGTGAGACCACACCTGGAGTACTGTGCACAGTATTGGTCTTCGTATCTAAGGAAGGATATACTTGCATTAGAGGCGGTGTAACAAAGGTTCACTAGATTGATACGTGGGATGAGAGGGTTGTCCTATGAGGAGACATTGAGTAGAATGGGTCTACTCTCTCTGGAGTTTAGAAGAATGAGAGGTGATCTCATTGAAACATATACGATTCTGAAAGGGGTTGTCAGGGTAGATGCTGAGAGGCTGTTTCCTCTGGCTGGAGAGTCTAGAACTGGGGACAAAGTCTCAGGATAAGGGGTCAGCCATGTGAATCTTTGGAATTCTCTACCACAGAGGGCTGTGTAGGCTCAGTCATTGAATCTATTCAAGGCTGAGATCAATAGATTTTTGGACTCTAGGGGAATCAGGGGATATGGGGATCGAGCGGGAAAGTGGAGTTGAGCTCGATACTAAAACTTGCTTTAAGTATCATTCTTACAAGGTGAGCAGAATTTTTTTGTGCCCCTCCATAGTCAACCTTCCCCTGTAATTACCTATCTAATACACCCATGACACATGCAATTCCCATTCCACAAAAATGTAGTGTACATAAGCATACATAGGATAAATTACAGACTTTACACACATCCAAGCACGGAGGGGGTCCGATGCCCCTGCACCACTTGGTACACATACATCTTTATTAAACGCGTCGCAAAAAAACAAAAGAAAAACCTTTATTAAAAACAACAAACACAAAAAAAACAACAATCCTTAATCAGAATACAAGAAAAAAGACTTAAACAGGTGTATCTCCCTCCACCTTCACATAATGTTCCTTCCAGATCCTCTGGTTTCGGAATTCTGACAACTGACCCTTTCCCTTACACTGAATGCAAACTAGATACACCACTATCCCTAACTAACAAACCACGAGAATGTGGGAAGCCAGTCTGATCCATGAAGGGACCTCTATGTTATTGAAAATGTCCCACCAGGGTGGAATCACAATATCCACTATCTTAGTCCCTATCTCTACTGTTTTCTGCTCTAGAGTGTAAAAATGTTTCTGCGAAACTATAACGGCTTTGAGTATTTTGGTAAGGTGTTCAGGGAGAGGGGGAATTTCGTAGCCAAAGTGCGCTACGTACTTTTGCAAATTTGTAAAATTCTCCTTCGCAGTGAGGTGAAGAGTGGAGGGTTCAGGAATGGGGACAATTCGCTCCTGGGCCACTTGAACTTCTGCGTTGGGTTTAAAACAGAAACTGCTGTCACTAACCGGACACCAGCTATGCTGTCCATGCTGGTAGTGGGACGCGCCGGTGGTGACACAATATGTCCCACCTCCTATATATGCTACCTGCGGGGGAACATGGCCTTGTGCCATTGCCTCCATGCAATTTATACGTTTCGCGCCAGCAGCTCTGAACCCACACTGCGGTTTTGAATAGGCATTCAAGTGCTGGGGACACAGGATTATGTGTGCCCCCCGGCTCCGGCACCCTGAGAGGTCAGTACCTGTCATAGCGTGCTCCCACTTTATGATGCAAGGCGGGACCGCTGTGAAACGAATGTGTGCACCCCCTTGAATGACTCCAATGTTCTCAACCCTGTATACCGGCACGGGTCGTACTGTCCTACCCATGACCGGCACCCTAACTACTACTCCCATGATTGTGTGGTTGGACCATCCACAATCCATGGGGACTGGGTAGGCTTCGGAAGCTAGCCGGAGTTGGCACGGGCTTAATGCATTCTCAAATGGGTGGAGGGCTGCAAGGTGCTTGTTGCTAATCCAGGAGGGGACTATACCCTGTTTTAAATCCTCCAGATTAACGCGGCCCTCGCCCAGTAACCACGCACCGTATAGCACGCACAACTCATTCTGTGCAGCCTGGTCAGAAGCATTTGTCCTCCCTTATGAGGGCATTTACCGTCTTTGTGTGCTTCTCCAACTCGGCTATAATTTCTTTTAAATGAACCATCATGGCCTGGTCCTCATGCAACTCTGAGCCCACTACCTTGTTCTCATCCAGTAATATTTTCTTTAACTGTGTTTTTAAGCTGTTTATCTGGGTCTGCAGCTCTATGTCATCCAAACTGTTGACGACAGAGGACCCAGTATTAAACGCAGTAAAAACATCATTCCATACTCCCCTTCTTTGTCTCCCTGCATTACCCAAAAATTCTCGGTGTGTGGTGTACAGTTCGGTTTTGTCCACGTGGGCGAAATCAAACTCGTAAAACTTCTTCAACATGTCCTTTAATAGGGCCTGGTATAGCTGCTCTGTTTCTTTGGGACACCACTCCGGTAAATGTACCGCGGTGAGATTCAAAATCACGGAGGCTACCGCGTAGTGTACCCCCTGGTACAGCACCTGATCGGTAGGTACTAGTACCAACCCATTCCCTGGTCCCTTGGTGGTGGTGGGGCAACCTTCCCTGGGTAACATCGGCACCTGCGCCGTGGGGAGGGGCTTACGGGGGCGGGTTACAAGCTCAGTGGCATTGATTGGGATCGGGGAGAATGGGACGGCGCACGCCTTCAGGCTGGTATCCCACTTCATCTCCTCCCCGGCATCTTGCCACTGCCGGTGGAAAATAATGGATATGGCTGCGGGGCAGATCTCCTCTGACCCCCACATACAGATATAAATCCCTTGGTCCGGTTCCCACCACTTGTCCCAACACACACTTAGTCCTCCATGAGTCCCTGTAATCATCCGGTGGGTGTTGTTCCCCAACCGTTCCCACTTGACTTCGGGGTTCCTCATATCTTTGCTCAGCTTTCTGAGCCACCACCATCTATCCAGAGGAATGTGTCCTTTACACGTTAAACATATTCGCTTTCCAACGGTGACGCTGACCCTCGTGGTAACGACCCGTACCCTGGGGCACAGGAGGGAGGCCTCCTCGTACGTGAATCCGGTTTGGCTGGAGTACTGAGACGAATTGGACCCCAGCCATCCTGGCCACCTTCCCTCGTGGACGTAGACGGCGGTCTCCTCCGCATCCCGTTCACCGCTTCCGTCGGACGTTATAGGCGCCTTGTCTCCCGAGCACCCGTAGATGTGGGAATCTTGCATGTAGCCTCGTCTTCCAATGCTCATCCCACTCAGGGCGAATAGGATCACGATCCCCTCCATCCTGAAAATCTTTCTGCAAAAAGATACAAGAACATGCAGCCAGGTCCCCAAGAGATTCTCTGGCTTGGTGAAGCATGGTCGGGTCCCGCGACCTCGACCCAAATATACACACTCTTAGCAGATTACTTACTTATAACTAGCCATCACCTTATTTAACTTAAACTAAAACACCCAAACTTAAGCTAAATACTTAAACATCTAAATGCCTAACTTAACAATAACCAAAACTTAAACTAAAACTATGTACATCCGCCGCCCGTCTCCAGGCTGCCAGACTAATTCCTGGTTGGACTGCGGCTCACCGCTACCTCCGGCGCGGCCGCACCATCCTGCACTGTTGGTCCCTCGCTGCCCGTGGCTGCTGGCTGAGGAGCTCTGTCCTTGGACCTCTCCCTGACTCGAGGGGCGGCCCTTGGTAACTGGAGGGCTGGTGACCATGGCTTTCTCGGCTGGGGCGTCCGTGGGGACCTTCTAGGGACTTTGGCGGGTAGGGCTTTCTTTGCCGATGGGCCTTTAACCCGAACCACTGCTCCCTCAGGCTTGACCTCTCCTGAAATCGGGCTAGGGGCAGGTAACTCTTCGCAGCCTGCTGCTGCGAGCTGAGAGCTGGAGGGCTGGTGACCATGCTTTGTGCATTGAGTGCTGTTGGAGTTTTGCTAAGTGGGAGAGTTCGGATAAGTGGGAGGTGAGGGTGTGTTTTTTGCTCTGTTTTGTTCCCCACTCCCAGGCTTAGACATCACTGCGGAGGCGGAGCAGCGAGACGAGTCAACCAAACAGGCTCCACAGACAGTATTCAAGGAGGAGGTTGGTGATCAGCTGGTTGGTTGGTTTTCTTCCTTCTCTTCTCTTTCATACCTTTAAGTTGGTAAGTCCTATTGAATAGTGGTGTGATATTATCATATATATCCGGGCAGGGTCTTCATAACTAATAATAAGAAATTAAATTAATTATATAGAATGGAGCAGGTGATGTGTTACTGTTGCGAGATGTGGGAGCCGTTGAACCCCATTGAGGCTAACGGTGATTACATCTGCGACAAGTGTTTGCTGCTAGAGGAACTCAAGTTCCATGTTATGGAGCTTGAGACCGAGCTTCGGACACTGCGACACATCAGGGAGGGGGAGAAGTTCCTGGACTCTATGTTTCAGGAGATGGTCACACCTATGAAGTTAATTACTGCAGATGTAGTCCGTGGTCAGGGACAGGACGGTGTGACTACGAGTGAGGAAGGTACAGGGATCCAGGATGTAGTGTTGAAGGAGACGCAGCCCTTGTTCTTGTCCAGCAGGATCGAGGTTCTTACTCCCTGTGAGGGCGGGAGCGGGGACTGCAGGGAGGATGAGCAACCTGGCCACAGCACCGTGGTACAGGGGGCCATTCAAGTGGAGGGAGTAAAAAGAAATGTTGTAGTGGTAGGGGATAGTATCATTAGGGGGATAGATAGGGTTCTCTGCAGTCAAGAGCGGGAGTCCCGAAGGCTGTGTTGCCTGCCTGGTGCCAGGGTTAAGGACATCTCTTCTGGGCTGGAAAGAAACTTGCAGTGGGAGGGGGAGGATCCAGTTGTCGTGGTCCATGTTGGTACAAACGACGTAGATAGGACAAGGAAGACGGTTCTGTTAAAGGAGTATGAGCAGCTAGGGGTCAAATTAAAAAACAGAACCTCAAGGGTAATAATCTCTGGGTTATTACCTGAGCCACGAGCGAATTTGGCTAGGATAAATAAAATTAAAGAGTTAAATGCGTGGCTCAAAGACTGGTGTGGGAGAAATGGGTTTTGCTTCTTGGGACACTGGCACCAGTACTGGGACAGGAGGGAGCTGTTCCGTTGGGACGGACTCCACTTGGCCAGTGCTGGGACTAGAGTCCTGGCGAATCATATAACTAGGGCTGTAGAGAGGGCTTTAAACTAATTAGTGGGGGGGAGGTTTCTAGAGAGCAAATCATAGAAATGACAACAGAGAAGGTCATAGACTTAGGTAGCAGTGGGGGAATTAAAAAACAGAATGTGTCAGGAAGGGACAGAAGGTATGGAGTAAAAAGTAAAGTACTAAAAAGGGAAAAAACAGGAACTAAGTGTTACAAAACATATTTGAAAGTTCTTTATCTGAATGCACGTAGCATTCGTAACAAAATGAATGAGTTAACGGCACAAATAATGACATATGGGTATGATCTTGTGGCCATTACAGAAACATGGCTGCAGGGTGACCATGACTGGGAATTAAACATACCAGGTTATTTAACAATCAGGAAGGACAGGCAGGAAGGGAGAGGAGGTGGGGTGGCTATGTTAATAAAGGAAGGAATCACTATAATACAGAGAAATGATATTGGGTCAAAGGAGCAGGATAGTGAAACAGTTTGGGTGGAGGTAAGGAATAATAAGGGGAAAAAAACACGAGTGGGTGTAGTCTATAGGCCTCCGAACAGTTGCAACTCTGTTGGACGGAGTATTAATCAGGAAATAGTTGAGGCTTGTAATAAGGGAACAGCTATAATTATGGGGGATTTTAATTATCATATTAACTGGACAAATCAAATTGGGCAGAGCAGCCTTGAGGAAGAGTTCATTGAGTGTATTAGGGATGGGTTTCTTGAGCAGTATGTAACTGAACCGACCAGGGGGCAAGCAACCTTAGATTTGGTCCTGTGTAATGAGACAGGATTAATTAAAAATGTCCTAGTAAAGGATCCCCTTGGAATGAGTGACCATAACATCGTTGAGTTCCATATTCAATTAGAGGGTGAGAAGGTTGGATCTCAAACAAGCGTGCTGAGCTTGAATAAAGGAGACTATGAAGGTATGAGAGCGGAATTAATGAGAGTGGACTGGGAAAATAGATTAAAGGGTAAGACGGTACATGACCAGTGGTGTACATTTAAGGAGTTATTTTACAACTTCCAAAAAAAATATATTCCACTGAGGAAAAAAGGGTGTAAAAGAAAAGATAGCCATCCGTGGCTAAGTAAAGTAATTAAGGATAGTATCCGATTAAAAACAAGGGCATATAAGGTAGCCAAACCTAGTGGGAGGATGGAAGATTGGGAAGTCTTTAAAAGACAGCAAAAAATAACAAAAGGATTGATTAAGAAAGGGAAGATAGATTATGAAAGTAAATTAGCAAAAAATATAAAAACAGACAGTAAAAGTTTCTATAGTTATATAAAAAGAAAAAGGGTGGCTAAAGTAAATGTTGGTCCCTTAGAGGATGAGACCGGGAAATTAATGGTGGGAAACATGGAGATGGCAAAAACACTGAACAATTATTTTGTATCAGTCTTTACAGTAGAGGACACTAAGAATATCCCAACACTGGACAAACAGGGGGCTCTAGGGGGGGAGGAACTAAATACAATTAAAATCACTAAGGAAGTGGTACTTGGTAAAATAATGGGACTCAAGGCGGATAAATCCCCTGGACCTGATGGCTTGCATCCCAGGGTCTTGAGGGAAGTAGCGGTAGGGATTGTGGATGCATTGGTACTAATTTTCCAAAACTCACTGGACTCAGCAAAGGTCCCGGCAGATTGGAAAACTGCTAATGTAACACCATTATTTAAAAAGGGTAGTAGGCAGAAGGCTGGAAACTATAGACCTGTTAGCCTAACATCTGTGGTTGGTAAAATGTTAGAGTCCATTATTAAGGAGACAGTAACGGGACATTTGGATAAACACAATTTAATAGGGCAAACTCAGCATGGTTTCATGAAGGGGTAGTCATGTTTAACAAATTTGCTTGAGTTTTTTGAGGAAGTAACATACAGGGTGGATAAAGGGGAACCAGTGGACGTAGTGTATTTAGACTTCCAAAAGGCATTTGACAAGGTGCCACACAAAAGATTATTGCTCAAGATAAAAAATCACGGGATTGGGGGTAATATTCTGGCGTGGGTGGAGGATTGGCTCTCTAACAGAAAGCAGAGAGTTGGGATAAATGGTTCGTTCTCAGATTGGCAACCAGTAACTAGTGGTGTTCCGCAGGGGTCAGTGCTGGGTCCCCAACTCTTTACAATCTATATTAACAATTTGGAGGAGGGGACCGAGTGTAACATATCAAAGTTTGCAGATGATACAAAGATGGGACGGAAAGTAGTGAGTGAGGAGGACATAAAAAACCTGCAAAGGGACATAGACAGGCTAAGTAAGTGGGCAGAGATTTGGCAGATGGAATACAATACTGGAAAGTGTGAAGTTATGCACTTTGGCAGGAAAAATCATAGAGCAAGTTATTATCTTAATGGCAAGAAACTGGAAAGTACTGTAGTACAAAGGGATCTGGGGGTCCTGGTGCACGAAACTCAAAAAGTTAGTATGCAGGTGCAGCAAGTGATCAAGAAGGCCAATGGAATGTTGGCTTTTATTGCTAGGGGGTTGGAATATAAAAACAGGGAGGTATTGCTGCAGTTGTACAAGGTATTGGTGAGGCCGCACCTGGAATACTGCATACAGTTTTGGTGTCCATACTTAAGAAAAGACATACTTGCTCTCGAGTCAGTACAAAGAAGGTTCACTCGGTTAATCCCGGGGATGAGGGGGTGGTCATATGAGGAGAGGTTGAGTAGATTGGGACTCTACTCATTGGAGTTCAGAAGAATGAGAGGCGATCTTATTGAAACATATAAGATTGTGAAGGGGCTTGATCGGGTGGATGCGGTGAGGATGTTCCCAATGATGGGTGAAACTAGAACTAGGGGGCATAATCTTAAAATAAGGGGCTGCTCATTCAAAACTGAGATGAGGAGAAACTTCTTCACTCAGAGGGTGGTAGGTTTGTGGAATTTGCTGCCCCAGAAAGCTGTGGAAGCTACATCATTAAATAAATTTAAAACAGAAATAGATAGTTTCCTAGAAGTAAAGGGAATAAAGGGTTACGGGGAGCGGGCAGGAAATTGGACATGAGTCTGGGTTCGGAATGGTCATGGCCCTGTGGGTAGTGGAGCGGGCCCAGGGGCCGTGTAGCCTTGTTCTGCTCCTACTGTGTTCTAATTCTGTTAGATTTCAGGAGATGGTTTTATTCCTGTTCCTGGCTGGGGTGGAGATCGCCTTTACAGAAGGTAAGTACTGTAGAAAATATAGGGACAGAGTGATCTCCTGGAAGAATTTCGATCGCCTAGATGGGTCGGAGAGGAATTTCCCAGATTTTTTTCTCCCAAATTGGCCATTGGGTCTTTATCTGGTTTTTCGCCTCTCCCGGGAGATCACATGGGTTCGGGTGGATGCAGAGTGATAGAAGATTTGAGGTTAGGATCAGATCAGCCATGATCTTATTGAATGGTGGAGCAGGCTCGAGGGGCCGATTGGCCTACTCCTGCTCCTATTTCTTATGTTCTTATGTTCTAGCTCTGCCCCCAGGTCCCATGGCTGGGTCCGGGGCGGGGTCTTTGACCTTAGGTCCCTCCCTCTCTACACCTGGGTTAGGGGTGGGGTTTTCGCCCTCAGGTTCCTCCCCCTCGTCTGGATCCTAGAAGAGTGGGGGAGTGTCCCAATCGATGAGCGGGATGGCCCTTCCCTTCAAGCAAGCCACAGCGCCTGCCTGTGCAGTCTGTGAACTTGCTCCTGCTGCAGGCTGAGGATCTTTATCCTCAGACCCTACCCCAACTGGCTGTTTTCCCCTTTCAGGTCTGAACGGCTTACACTGGTTGATATGGAACCATTTTGTACGCCAGGGCATCTTCACGGCGTATACCATGGGGCTGGCTTTATCTGCAATGCTGTAGGGCCCCATGTACAATGTCTCCAAACTTCCTACTCGGGCATAGATTCTCACCATGACCTGATCTCCTACCTCCCACTCGTGGTGCTTTCTCGGTTCGAGCAGCAATCGGTTACTCCGATGCTGCCTTCCCATGTTGCCAGCCGCCTGCTCATGGACCTGCTTCAGGTGCTCAAAGAGGTTTCGGCGAACTTGTCCCGGTTTACCTCTCTGAGCTGACCCTCCGTGAGCACCGGGGCTAGTACATGGGTGGGGTCCGCATAACCCTGCCAGTCATCAGCTTGTACAGGGAGAACCCCGTGCTTTTAGACTGGCTGGCCCATATCCCCATCAAAACCAACGGTAGGACTTCGACCCATTTACGGGGCGAGTCTACCATCTCCTTCCTTAACCTTTCCTTTAGGGTCCGATTCATACGTTCTTCAATCCCTGATGACTGGGGGTTGTGGGCCACGTGCCATTTCCCTTCAATGCCTAACAGCATGAGGGTATTCTGCATCACCTGTCTGGTGAAGTGACTCCCTTGGTCGGACTCCACATACTGTGGTAGTCCCCACCTCGAGAACACTTCCCGGACCAGGATCCTGGCAGTACCCAGAGCTGTGGCTGTCCTACAGGGAAAGGCCTCTACCCATTTGGTGAACACGTCCACCAGGACTAGGCAGTACTTATAGCCTCCCTCGGCAGTGGGCAGGGGCCCGATGTAGTCGACCTGTATCGACTGCCATGGTCCCTCTACCCTCCTGACGTGTCCCATAGGGACCTTCCTTTTGTGGGTGTCGGGGTTATTCGCAGTGCACACAAGACAGCCTGCACAGAACTCACGGACATTGTCCCTGAGTCCCGGCCACCATCCCGCCTGTTCCACCTGTTGCCAGGTGGTCTCAGGCCCGGGATGTCCCGCTCCTGGACCCTCGTGGGCCAGTTGAAGGAATTCCCTCTGGTGCTGCGGCGGCACAACCCACTGTTCCCCCCGGAACAGCATGCCCTCTTTAACGGAGAGGGTCACTGTGCCGTACGGATCCTCTACTCCCTTTCCCTCAGCTACAGGGCTGAGCACTGCTTTGAGGACGGGTCTTGGGCTTGGACCCTCTTAAGGTCCGGGGCTAATGCTACTCCTACACTCCCTTGGGTCCCGTCCCTACCTCTGACCGCCGCCATGGGTCTGGACCCAAATGGGTCCCAGAAAGTACCTGTGCGGGCAACCTCCTTGGCGAGCAAGTCAGCCTGCTGGTTGCCTTGGCCACGGGGTTCTGTTGAGGAATGGGCCTTCACCTTGTGAATGTAAACCTCCCCTTCCTCCCCCACTGCTGCCAGGATCTTTTCCAGCAGGGGTTTTAATGTGAGGGGTCTCCCGTCAGCGGAGGTGTATCCGCGGCGGGACCAGATGGCCAGGTACTCCGTACACAAATTGCACGTGAACATGCTGTCCGAGGAAATCGTGTAGGGGTGGGGAAGATTTCGGGGGGTGTAACAACGTACACCACCGCGGACAGTTCAGCCTGCTGGGCGCTCATGGTGCTGGGGAGCTTAATTGCCAGGGAAATGTTTGCCGCTGGGTTGTAAACTCCATACCCCATGAGACACTCGCCAGCAGATACCATGCTGGAACCGTCTACATAGATTTCGCAGCCTGTGGGATGTATACCGACCCGTAAACCTATGTTTACTTCCCAAACCCCTTCAATGGAACACCGGTGGGCTGTTCCAGGATATACCAGGTTGGCTGTGAGCTTTGGCTCCCCGAGACCCTTCACCTTCAGATCCATCTGTGAGAGGAGCAAGGTCCAGCGAGCAATGCGGGCACTGCTCACTGTCCCATCCTTGATCCTCCCGTCCAGAAGCATCTGGGTGGGTGTGTGATGGGTGAGGAGGGTGATGGGAGAGGTGCCTGTGAAGATCAATGATCTTTTCACAGCCCAATGTGTGGCCAAAAGGTGCCGCTCACAGTTGGAGGAGCTCCTCTCCACATCCGCGAGTATCCGGGAGGAGTAGACCACCGGCCGCAGACGGCCGTGCCGCTCTTGGAGCAGCACAGCACTCAGGCTGTCCCCGCTGGCTGTTCCCGCCAGGAAAAACTCTTTCCCCCCATCTATAGCCCCTAGAGCTGGCGCGGACTGCAAGTCTTTCTTGAGCCTGACAAATGCTGCCTGGCAACCCTCATCCCAAAGTCACTCCACTCCCTTGTGTAGGAGTTGGAGCAGAGGGGCTGCAGTGGCTGCATAGTCCTCAATAAAGTCTCTACAGTACCCGGTTAGTCCTAGAAACGACCTCACACCTGTTACTGTGTTGGGGACCGATAGTTCTTCTACCGCTTCTCTCCTAGCCTTATCTGGCCCTTTCTCCAGCGTGCATGGTCAGGCCGAGGAATTTCACCTGCTGCTGGCCGATCTGCGCTTTCTTGGGGTTCACTTTGAAACCCTTCTGCCCTTGCAGCTCCAGCAGTTCTGCCAATAGTGGGCCATGCTCCTCTTTCGAATCAGTGAACAGGAGCAGGTCATCCACATATTGGACCAACTGCCTGGGCTGGCTAAAATCCTTCAAACTGTTTGCCATGCACTGATGGAAAATGCTGGGGCTGTTGTGCAAGCCCTGCGGCAAGCAGTTCCACATGTATTGTTGCCCTTTAAATGTAAAGGCAAACTTGTACTGATCCTCCCTCCTTAAAGGGATGGACCAAAATCCATTGGAAATATCCAGCACCGTGAAAGTGGTCACGGATGCTGGAATACTCCCTATGAGGTCGGCAACTGCTGCTACTGTGGGTGCACAGGCTGGGATGTTACTATTGAGCACCCGATAGTCCACCGTGGTCCTCCAGGAATTGTCTGGCTTTCTGACCAGCCATAACGGAGAATTCACGTGGGTAGCTATCGGTCTCAGCACTTGCTGCTGCACTAACGAGGATATGGCTGCCTCCATGTCTGGTTCTGCTTCCCTGGGGAAGTTATACTGTTTCTGTGGTCGGGCCATAGGGTCCCCGTCTACGCTTATCTCAAACCCTGTGACCCTCCCGCAGTCGTATTTGTGAGTGGCGAATGTGGCCACGTGGGCCTGCACAAATGCCTGGAACTCTGGTGGGGTGTTGCTGACCATGAGTCCGAGGTTATAGTCCTCTTTGGGCTTCATGGTGCAGAGGGTCCCCTTCCCTTCCTTTCCCGGGATTACTACGATCTCACCGTTCTTTACTTTACCTGCCCCCCAAAGGCAATGATTCCTCAAATCCACTAGGATCCCGTGGCCTACAATAAAGTTGGCTCCCAGGACCCCTCTTCCAACTTCCACTTCCCATTTCATCAGGACACAGGTCCACTTGGAGCGGAGCGGTCCTAACCGAATGGCGAGCGGGATGGAAAACGAGCCAGCCTGTTCAATCTCAGGATTGCTACCAGTGCCACGTGTTAGTCAGAGTAGAAATAGAAGGATATTTCAGATGAATACGTGGCTAGAGGAATGGTGCAGGGGGGAGGGATTCAAATTCCTGGGATATTGGAACCGGTTCTGGGGGAGGTGGGACCAGTTCAAACCGGACGGTTTGCACCTGGGCAGGGCAGGGCCAGGACCGATGTCCTAGGGGGAGTGTTTGCTAGTGCTCTGAGGGAGAGTTTAAACTAAAATGGCAGGGGGTTGGGATCCTGAACAGGGGGACAGAGGAAAGGGAAACAAGGATAAAAGCAAAAGATAGGAAGGAGAAAAACAAAAGTGGCAGTCAGAGAAATCAACAGTTTAAATCAAACATGGCCACAGTAAATAATAATTCTAATAGGTCTAAGAGCATTAAAAAAACAAGCCTGAAGACTTTGCGTCTTAATGCAAGGAGCATTCGGAATAAGGTGGATGAATTAGCTGCACAAATAGAGGTAAACGAATATGATTTGGTGGGATTACGGAAACATGGCTCCAGGGTGGACAAGGCTGGAAAGATAGGCAAAAAGGAAAGGGAGGTGGGGTAGCATTGCTGGTTAAAGAAGGGATTAACACAATTGTAAGGAAGGATATTAGCTCTGATGATGTAGAATCTGTATGGGAAGAACTGAGAAATACCAAGGGGCAGAAAACGTTAGTGGGAGTGGTATATAGACCTCCAAACAGTAATGCGGAGGTCGGGGATGGCATTAAACGGGAAATTAGAGAAGCATGCAATAAGGGCGCAGCAGTCATCATGGGTGACTTTAATCTACATATAGATAGGGCTAACCAAATTAGTAACAATACTGTGGAGGAGGAATTCCTGGAGTGTTTACGGGATGGTTTCCTGGACCAATATGTTGAGGAACCAACCAGAGATCAGGCCATCTTAGACTGGGTATTAGGTAATGAGAAAGAATTAATTAGCAATCTTCATTAAGATGGAGAATGAAGTAGTTGACTCAGAGACTAGGGTCCTGAATTTAAATAAAGGAAACTATGATGGTCTGAGGCGCGAGTTGGGTAGGATTGATTGGGGAATGTCACTCAAAGGGTTGACGGTGGATAGGCAATGGCAAGCCTTCAAAGACTGCATGGATGAGCTACAGAAATTGTTCATCCCAGTTTGGCATAAAAATAAAACAAAAAAGGTGACTCAACCGTGGCTAACAAGGGAAATTAGGGATAGCATAAGATCCAAGGAGAGGACATATAAATTGGCCAGAAAAAGCAGTAAACCTGAAGATTGGGAGCAGTTTAGGATTCATCAAAGGATGACAAAGGGATTAATTAAGAAGGGGAAAATAGAATATGAGAGTAAGCTTGCAGTGAACATAAAAACTGACTGTCAAAGCTTTTTATAGATATGTGAAGAGAAAAAGATTGGTGAAGTCAAACGAAGGTCCCTTGCAGTCAGAATCAGGGGAATTTATAATGGGTAACAAAGAAATGGCAGACCAATTAAGTACACATTTTGGTTCTGTCTTCAAAAAGAGGACACAAATAACCTCCCAGAGTTGTCGGGGAACGTAGTGTGTGATGAAGGGGAGGAACTGAAAGAAATCTGTAATTGTAAGGAAATGGTGTTAAGGAAATTGATGGGACTGAAGGACGATAAATCCCCAGGGCCTGATAATCTACATCCTAGGGTATTAAGGAATTGGCCCGAGAAATAGTAGATGCATTGCTGATCATCTTCCAACATTCAATGGAATATGTAACAGTACCCATGGATTGGAGGGTAGCTAATGTTACCCCACTATTCAAAAAAGGTGGTAGGGAGAAAACGGGGAATTACAGACCGGTAAGCCTGACATCGGTAGTGAGGAAAATGCTAGAGTCCATTATAAAGGATGTAATAGCTGAGCACTTGGAAAACAGTGACAGGATCGGACAAAGTCAACATGGATTTACAAAAGGTAAATCATGCTTGACTAATCTACTGGAATTTTTTGAGGATGTAACTGGTAAAATAGATAAGGGAGAACCAGTGGCTCTGGTATATTTGGACTTTCAGAAGGCTTTCGATAAGGTCCCGCATAAGAGGTTAGCGTGTAAAGTTAAGGCACATGGGATTGGGGGCAAGGTATTGACTTGGATAGAAAAAATGTTGGCAGTCAAAAAGCAAAGAGTTAGAATAAATGGGTCTTATTCCGAGTGGCAGGCAGTGACTAGTGGGGTACCGCAGGGATCGGTCCTTGGACCCCAGCTATTCACAATATATATTAATGATCTAGACGAGGGAACTAGATGTATTATCTCCAAATTTGCAGACGACACAAAGCTGGGTGGGCGTGTGTGCTATGAGGAGGATGCCGAGAAACTCCAGGATGATTTGGACAGGTTGGGTGATTGGGCAGAAGCATGGCAGATGCAATATAACATGGATAAATGTGAGGTTATCCACTTTGGTGGCAAAAACAGGAAGGCAGATTATTATCTGAATGGCAATAGATTGGGAGAAGGGGAAGTGCAACGAGACCTGGGTGTCCTTGTGCACCAGTCGCTGAAGGTAAGCATGCAGGTGCAGCAGGCGGTTAAGAAGGCAAATGGTATGTTGCCCTTCGTAGCGAGAGGCTTTGAGTACAGGAAAAAGGATGCCTTGCTGCAGTTGTGCAGGGCCTTGGTGAGACCACATCTTGAGTATTGTGTGCAGTTTTGGTCGCCTTATCTGAGGAAGGATGTTCTTGCCATGGAAGGAGTTCAGCGAAGATTCACCAGGCTGATACCTGGGATTGCAGGTATGACGTATGAGGAGAGATTGGGTCGATTGGGCTTGTACTCGCTGGAGTTTAGAAGAATGAGAGGGGATCTCATTGAAACTTATAAAATTCTGACAGGACTGGACAGACTAGATGCAGGAAGGATGTTCCTGATGGTCGGGGAGTCCAGAACCAGGGGTCACAGTCTAAGGATAAAGGGTATGCCATTTAGGACAGAAATGAGGAGGAATTTCTTCACCCAGAGAGTGGTGAACCTGTGGAATTCTCTACCACAGAAGGCAGTAGAGTCCAATTCATTAAATATATTCAAGAAGGAGTTGGATATATTTCTTAAGGCTAAAGGGATCAAGGGGTATGGGGAGAAAGCAGAGACTGGGTACTGAATTTGGATGATCAGCCATGATCACATTGAATGGCAGAGCAGGCTCGAGGGGCCGAATGGCCTACTCCTGCTCCTTTCTTCTATGTTTCTATGTTACCCGTGAACCCCGATAGACTGTATGGGATCCCGTTAGAGAGAGGCGAGGTGGTGGGGTTAGCTGAGTAGACCACGGTGCATGATGCCCCCGTGTCTAACAGATAGGTCCCCGTCACCTTTTCTACCTCCATCTCCAAGAGGGGTCTTTTCCATTCATCGTACCGGAGAGAACACAGGTAAACAGGTTGCGCTGGCTCTAGTCACGGCTGTGGGTTGGATGGGGCTGACGGGGTCAGAGCACCGGTGGCGGCTGCTACTCTCCCCTGGCCAGTCAGTAAGGACCTCATGGTGTCCAAAAGTGACTCGAGCTCTGCGGAAGGGATCCCTGCCCGCGCCTTTTAGGCTGGGGCTGTGGAATGCTTTCCCTTGTTATCTTTCCAAGGGTTTTTGCACTCCTTCCGCCAGTGACAATCTTTCCCACACCCGTAACAATTGGTCTTTGTGTTGCGGGGGGTTACTGCCTTCCTGGTGCCACTTTTACATACCCGTTCCGGGTTTTACCTCATGCACCTTTCCCTTGGGTGGCTGTGTAGGGGGTTTCTCTTGCTCGTTCTGGTCTCCTACCAGGCTTCGTGCAATAATTACCCTTGAGTGGTTCGACCCACTCTTCCCTATGGTTCTAGACCTTGGATTTAGGTGCAGGGAACTGTAGTGCAGAGAAAAACTCAATAGACCAGGTTGAATAGCACGAAATGGATGCTTTTATTATTAAACAGTTTGCAGCATTATATAATACATGTCATAAGCACAGATTAAAGTAACTACAAGCATGCACATATCTATAAACTTAACTCTATGGAAATGGGAAACACACGGTACATCGTAAAAGGGGAAACACATTACGATTACCCTTAACCCCCTCCCCTAGACCTAAACTAAGTTTCGACTTGAGGAACTCGGGATCATGCTCACCACTTTCAGATTCGCGAAAAGGGGGTTCGCAGCCTTTTTGGCACAGCTTTCCGTGGATTTGGAAACTTCTGGCGCAGCTTGTTTTTCTTACGCGATGAAGCAGCAGATACAGCCTTGATGAGCGCTCGTCATGGATGAAAATCCGTTAAACCTGTGTTACCTTTACTGAAAGGCTGCCGAAGAACTGGATGCACATGGAGACTCTGCTACCGATGTGATGTTGTAGAATTGCACATGGAAGGTCCGTTACCGAATGGGATGTTGAGGCACTGGAGTGCTAGGCCCTGAGTGTCTTCTTCTCCGGCCTGGGTCGTCGATCTCCCGATGGTCTTCCTCGGGGCGGGACGCTGGTCCCAAAAGCTTTCTTTATGCAGTCATAATTATCCTTCTGAGGGTGTCTTCTTCTTCGGCCTGGGTCGTCGATGATCTCCCGACAAAAGTACCCGGGCCACCCTCGTCATCTTCCCGTCGTGGCTGAGCCTTGCCTGGCCGAACACCGACCACGTTCCGAAACCGAAGTGCTGCCTTAACCGAAGAGTCGTAGAAGTTCCGAAGCGAAGCGTAGCGCATAACCGCGCTGAAGTGAAATCGTGAAGTGAAGCGTCCCCTGATGGACCTTTCAATCCAGTTATACCTTTTTGGGACAGTCTTATCTCCCGCCAAATCATAGTCCAGTCTTTGTAATATTTTTGGCGGGCAGAAATCTCTGCAGGGGCGCTTTGTCTTTGTAACGGGAGCCGGTGATAGCTTAACTGGCCTTCCTGGGCCGATAATGTCTTTTACTTTGTCACCGTAACTCGGTTCGTATATTGATCGGTCTGGAGATTGCCCTTGATGGCTGTTAAACGGTTTTCCTTTGTACAGTAAATGGGTTTAAGTGTTCATTCATTGTCCGCCCATTTCTTGATGGGTCTCATCCTGTTACCCAAAACTGTCCTGTACTTAGAATCTAATTAATATGTATGCTCAGTTCCATGAGTTTCGGTTTCCCGATACTGGCTTTCGCGGGCTTACTGTCCTCAATCCACAAGCCTGTCTGGCTTGCAGTAACAGAAATCAAATGGTCCCAGAAACTGATCACGAGGTCCGGCGGCCATTTTGTATGCCCTTTTATCAAAGGTTTTTTCTGTACAAGCTTCTTTTGGTCAATAAACTGTCTTATTAACCCTATTTTCTTGCGTGATTAATTACTGAAAATTTCGAATCTTAAAGCTGTGCATCGGTTCCCCTACCATTTTTATAGGCCAGAGTGAGCTGCCTAATCACCCTATGTTCGGTGGTCTGGGGATTCTTGGGGTCGAACCAAGCTTCTGCCTTGGCCCGGACCTGTGGCAAGCTGTTCGCCACCAGGCAACGGAGACAATGGGCCAGGAGATCCCCGTTCAGGAACACTCGGTCCGGCGTCCCCGGACAGGCCCTCCGGTACACCGGCCACAGCCGGTCCGCAAAAGCCTGCGGGGTTTCCCCTGGGAGCTGGATCGTCTTCTCCACACGGGAGAAAGGACTTCCCTCATTCATCCCCATGGCCTCCAGAACCGCATTTCTAAGCTCCTCGTACCCGCTCTGCCCCCTTTTACACTTGTCGGAGAGGGATTGGAGGAGGCTACTCTCCAGGGAGAATAGCAGCATCTTGGCCTGCTCAGCGTCATCGGAGTCGTTGATGCTGGCTGCCTGCTCTACTTCCCTGAAGTGGATTGAGGGGTCTCCCTTTTCGGAGAGCCTCGGGATATGGTTGACCATAGCCCTAAGTTGTTGGGTGCTAAAGGGTAATACGAACTGGTTTTGGAGGGGGTCCCTCATTGTCGCCATTGGCGGGTGGGCCGAACCTCTGATGCCATGCTGGGCCATGGTCTGCCTCCTCAAACCCCTGCTCACTTGCTAGCTTATACGCTGCCTTTATCTCCTGTACTTTCTCTTCCTGTTCCCTAATCTGCCTTGCCAAGCGGGCGTTCTTCTCCCGCAACTTTAACTCATTTCCCTTGGCCTCGGTGACTTGGCACCCTACCTATTCCAACTGGGCCTTGTGTTCTCCCATTAAATGCACTCTCTCCTGATTCAAGGCCTGCAAAGCTACTAATAACTTCTCCCCTGCAAGAGCCTTATCCTGGATCTCCAGGGCTGACTCCCTTAACTCGACTGCCTGTGCTGCAACGAGCCTGTCCAAAAGCTGGACCTGCTTTTTAAAACACATCAGCCAAACTGCCTTCTCTAAGGACTTCTTGTGTTCCTTTCCCTCTGTCCACTTAGGTGCTGCATCTACCGGACGTCCAGCCTTTAACAAAGTGGTGATCCACTTCTTAGTGATATTCACCTTGCTAAACACATAATCAGAAATCCTTTCCTCCATCATGGTTTGTGTGATAAAAATGCTAACTTCCGGGAAGTTATGTCATCACTTCCTGTGAACTATGAACTGTGAACTATGAACTGTGTACATACTTCACTTCCTGTCATATGTCACTTCCTGTTGGACTGGTATAAATACTGGTCTGTTCAGTATTGTAAGAGGCTTCTACCAGAGGCATGGTAAAGACCTCTCTTGTACATAGTGTGTTTATAAGTTACTTAAAGCTTACTTTAAAGTTACTTGATGGTAAGTCTCCTTTTCTTACATCAATTTAAGTAACTTAGTATTTACACTGACAAATACTAGACCTTCAGACAAACTCGGAAGTTAAGGATCCAGGGAACCACCCATCATGGAGAAAATCCTTAGACCTATTCGTCTGGACTTGGACCCGAATACACCAGCAGCTGGCAGGGTATGGAAGCATTGGTATCGTACTTTTGAGAATTTTCTGGATGAATGTAAAGTGGATGCTCCTGCTAAATTGAAGATACTTGTCAATTATGTGACCCCAAAAGTGTTCGAATATGTTGATGACTGGGATAATTACGAAGAGGTGATTCGGGCACTTAAGAAACTGTATGCGAAGACCCCAAATGAGGTCTATGCTAGACATCTACTGGCCACAGCCCGACAAGGGCCAGGGGAATCAATTGACGAATTCCTGCAAGAACTTCGCAGGCTCAGCGTAGATTGTAACTTTCAGGCAGCCTCAGCTGAGCTGTACCGCCAAGAAATGATTCGTGATGCTTTCATCTGCGGGATTGCCTCTCCATTTATACGCCAGCGTCTACTAGAAAGTAAAACACTTGAGCTACAAAAAGCTTTTGACCTAGCTTGTTCACTGGATTTGGCAAAGAGAAATGCAGACCTCTATCAGCTGCCCAGATCTCGATCTGCTGCTGTAGCTGCAACCAGACAATTCAAGCGGTCTCAGGTGAACCCTATCATGGGGGAATCTAATTCTGATAATTCTGATGAAGAAGAGGAGGACGACCCCACTTTAGCAGCCTCTTGGCAATCTAGGAAGGAATGCTTCTTTTGTGGAGATGCTTTTCACCCTAGGAAAACCTGCCCTGCTCGCAATGCAATCTGCAGTTATTGCGGGAAAAAAGGACACTTTGCTAAAGTTTGCCTATCAAGGGCCTCTACGAGGGCCAATCCAGCTAAGGCCTACCGAACTGCCCCAATTAGGGCCTATCAAGATGCTCCAGCTAGGACCTATCAAGCTTCCTCTCGAGCTCTCTCCCGAAGAAGCACACCGAGAGTTTTAGCCACTCTCTGTGCAACGACACCAATTACAGCTGCTTGCCCACAGAACCTGTCTCAGGCAGCCACAAAAATTTCAATTAAAGGGCATACCTTAGATGCCTTAATTGACTCAGGAAGTACTGATAGTTTCATTAAGGAACAGATTGTTGCGAAATTGAAACTACATGTCTTCCCATCGGACCAGGCAATTGCGATGGCCCAGTCATCACTTAATACCAGAATCTCCGGCTTTTGTGTTGTTGATATGACACTTCATGGTCGTATGTATCCCTCCACCCGACTTTCGGTGCTCAAAGACTTATGTAGTGATCTCCTCTTAGGGCTGGACTTCCAAAAACAGCATAAGAAACTCACCATTGAGTTTGGTGGATCCAAACCCGGACTTACTATTTCTAATATACCATCTAAATTACCATTTTGTGCATTTTCAGCAGCTTCACTTGATGAACCCTCATTATTTGCCAGTATTCCGCCTCAATGCCAACCGATAATAACGAAATCGCGGCGCTTTAATCAGGAAGACCAATCTTTTATTGCGGCTGAAATCTCTCGACTTCTAGCAGAGGATATCATTGAACCATGTTCGTCGCCCTGGCGGGCTCAAGTCGTCATTGTCAAGAACCCTCTAAAACCTCACAAACAGCGACTATGCATCGATTATTCGCAAACCATCAATCAATATACCGACTTGGACGCCTACCCATTGCCACGCATTGATGATATGGTTAATAAACTGGCCGAATACAAAGTGTTCTCAACTTACGATTTAAAAAGTGCCTATCATCAGTTACCCTTGAAGGTCTCAGATAAGCAGTACACAGCCTTTGAGGCTAATGGACGGCTGTACCAATTTCGTCGCCTCCCATTCGGGGTTACTAATGGAGTGGCTGTCTTTCAACGGGCAATGGATGGCCTGGTTAAGCAGGAAAACCTAAGGGACACTTTTCCCTATCTTGATAACATTACCATTGCAGGTCACGATCAACAGGAACACGACTCCAACCTCCAAAAATTTCGGGATGCCCTCCATCGCCGTAATTTGACCCTGAATGAATCCAAATCTGTTGAGTCGCAACCGACCATCAACATCCTTGGCTACTGCGTAGGCAATGGTATCATTAAGCCAGACCCAGAAAGACTTCGCCCGCTCCAAGAGCTCCCGTCACCTAAGAATCCGGCTTCTTTACGTCGGGCTCTCGGTCTGTTTGCATACTACGCTAAATGGATTCCTCATTTTTCGGACAAAATCCAACCCTTGCTGCATGCTAGATCATTTCCACTGGGAACAGCGGCTGTTGCAGCCTTTAACCTTCTCAAAAAACAGTTGGAGAAAGCGGCTCTTCACTCCATCGATGAGAATCTCCCTTTCGTGGTTGAATGTGATGCCTCGGAGGTGGCGATCTCGGCTACTCTGAATCAGGAAGGTCGTCCTGTAGCATTTATGTCCAGGACCTTACAAGGTGCCGAGCTACATTATCCTCCGGTTGAGAAAGAAGCCACAGCCATCATAGAGGCAGTACGGAAGTGGAACCATTTTCTAGCTCGCCAGCACTTTACATTGATCACGGACCAACGATCAGTCGCCTTCATGCTCGATAATCGAAAACGAACCAAAATTAAGAATAATAAAATACAACTTTGGAGGATGGAACTGGCCTCTTTTGGTTATACCATTCTCTATCGGCCTGGCAAGGAGAATGTGGCCCCGGACACCCTCACACGGGCATTCTGCTCCACTATGTCATCCTCCACTCTCATGGATGTCCACAATGGTTTGTGTCATCCTGGCGTTACGCGCATGCTACATTTCGTACGATCACGGAATCTCCCTTTTTCCACTGGAGATGTAAAGAAAATATGCTCAGAATGCCGGCTTTGTGCGGAATTAAAACCTCAGTTCTTCCGCCCCTCAGCTGGTATACTCATACATGCAACCCAACCGATGCAACGACTTAGCATCGATTTTAAGGGCCCAGTGCCCTCTTCAACTCGGAACACATATTTGCTCACCATGATCGACGAATATTCACGTTTTCCGTTTGCCTTCCCCTGCTCCAATATGCTGGCGTCCACAGTAATCTGCTGCCTTGAGCAGGTATTTTCTCTCTGTGGCATGCCGGCTTATATTCACTCAGATCGGGGTCCATCCTTTATGTCGAGGGAACTCAAGGACTACCTCTCAGAACGGGGAATTGCTACAAGCAAAACAACACCATACCATCCCATCGGAAATGGGCAGGTAGAGAGGTATAACGGTATCATCTGGAATTCCGTACGTCTCGCTTTAAGATCTCGGGGCCTACCAGACCAGCAATGGGAAACAGTGCTTCCGGATGCATTGCACTCTATACGGTCCCTGCTTTCTACAGCCACAAATACTACACCTCATGAGCGGTTCTTTGGATTCCAGCGTCGCTCATCTCATGGGACATCACTCCCGTCATGGCTAACTACTCCTGGACCTGTATTACTCCGAAGATACGTTCGGACGTCTAAAAATGACCCTCTCGTAGACGAGGTTGAACTAACCGATGCCAACCCCACCTATGCAAACATACGATATTCCGACGGCCGAGAATCTACCGTATCATTACGGGATCTGGCTCCCTGCCCACCAGGACCTAGTGGGACATCGGGTGATGGCATTTCACCAGGAAACTCTTGGGACCTATCGGGTACCCCTCTCCAGGATCCTGATCGGACACCAACTAGCTTGGTGCCGGTAGAACCCCGTGCTCAAGGTTGCGACCCTCCCAGTACCGCGCATGAAAGTACTGATCCGCCACAGACCAGCTCTGCACCTCCCTCTGAACAGAGGCAGTCCGACTTCGAACCTATTGGGGCTCGTACTCGAAGCCATGATCTCCCCGACCCTTCACAGGGCAATCCAGGCCACACAGACTCTGACCAATGGCCAACCGCATGTAAGCGGACCAGCGACCCTCTACGACGGGAATCCAAACGGGTGCGACTCTTCCTTGTTCGGCAGCTGCGGACCAAAAGGTAGACCACAGCCTCCTAATCCTGCAGGAGGGAAGAATGTGATAAAAATGCTAACTTCCGGGAAGTTATGTCATCACTTCCTGTGAACTATGAACTGTGAACTATGAACTGTGTACATACCTCACTTCCTGTCATATGTCACTTCCTGTTGGACTGGTATAAATACTGGTCTGTTCAGTATTGTAAGAGGCTTCTACCAGAGGCATGGTAAAGACCTCTCTTGTACATAGTGTGTTTATAAGTTACTTAAAGCTTACTTTAAAGTTACTTGATGGTAAGTCTCCTTTTCTTACATCAGTTTGCTCATCCGAACCATTGTCTACTGTATCGCAACCCTGTTGCCGGTGTCCTGCCGCAGTCGCCATTTCTGTAGGGGGCGGTATGGTTGGCGCGTGCGCCCAGTCAGTTATGCCCCTGACTGTTTGCGAGTGGTTCGAATCGCCCCCATGCCCCTGGGTTCTAGACACCGGAATTAGGTACAGGCGGCGATACAGAAAAGACTCGAGTAGACAGGTGGTTTGGATGTAAGAAAACCAAGATTTTATTAAACAGAAAATAACACAGTCTTACGAGAAGTTACTAGTATAAAATTACAGGCAAATACAAAATAACTGTACTTATACAGGGAATGGGGAACACACGGCACATCGAGGGAAAACAAACTATATTAACAATCCCCTTATCCTTACCCCACCCCCTATACCTAACTAGATTAAGCTATGAGGGGCCAGAATTCATGCTCACCGAGTCAAAATCTGCTGAGCTCAAACAACGTTGGGGCTTGGGGTTCGCTCTTTGTGCTCTCTTGGGCCTGCCATCATCACGTGGTCTCGGGGCACTGCAAGGGCATCGTCCAGGCAAAAGTACCCCAAGGTTAAAGTCTTTGCTTGGGTACTTTACATCACAGGGATGATGGTTCCTCTTCCTCGGGCGGCAGTTGTAGTTTGCATGAAGATAGTCGTAGGTCGGCTGAATTGAAGGCCCGATTATTCAAAGCTTTTCTTCAATCGTCTCCCAATTCGTCTCGTCTCATCTCATCTCACCTCACCTCGCCTCGGCTCATCCCGCCTCACCTGGCCTGGTTTGCCTGTGTTCGCCTGGTGCAATGCCGGGCGTCCCTGATGGGGTGGGGAAAGACACGGGCAGTGGCCAGGCAGCAAGCGCAGGAGGGGGAAAAAGTGCAGCAGCCACGAGGGCAAGGAGCGAGAGAAGAGAGTGTCGGTCGCCGGCGGGCCTACAATTATACTCCTTCGGATGGCCCTTATCTGCACGCCAAATCAGGTTAGTTCATTGTCCTAATCTTGGCAGGCTAGTTTAAATAATTGTAGCAATCTAAACTAACTGTTTTTAGATGGCCGTTGATCGCACCTAATGGGCTGATGTCCGAGCTGTATTGTTATTAATGCATCTTAATCGGCCTGTCTGGCCTCGATGGCTTCCTTAAGCTGTTTCCGATTATTTATACAAACAACTTGATGGCCTCAAGTATAGGCCTAACTGGTTTTGATCTGTCTACGATTTGGCTTAACGCATAATTCAAAGTCCTGCTGTCTGCTTTTCAAAATACAAAAGTCCTTCACAGAAACTGCACTCTAGGTTTCGATTTCCCCAAAAGCTGCTTCTGCCACAGAGTCCAAGCTTATAAATCGCACAGGCTTTTGGCCACGAGGTGCGGACGCCACCTTTGGGTACCCTTTTTTTTTTAAACGTCCACGCAGGGTCCCTTTTATTAATAGTAACCTTTGGGGAAATGTGGAAATTTTGCGAATCCTACAATAGCAACACTGAAACACAAAACTGCCAAATACCTTGAGGAAATTTTAACTCCCAACACCTGGTGGAAACCAGACAGAACAGAATTTAAAATCTCTAATTGCCGTTACATTCCCTCCTCGCAACATATTTAACCGTGTTGTTTTTGCCAGCGGCAGTGATGCCCACCTGACTCACTTGATCAATACATGTACCTGCTTCACGATGACATGCAAGCCATGACCCTGACCAATGGTTCCACCACAGACCCAATTCACATACGGACCGGGGTCAAGCAAGGCTGTGTCATCGCACCAACGCTCTTCTCAATCTTTGTGGCTGCAATGATCCATCTCACCCTCAGTAAGCTCCCCGCTGGAGTGGAGCTAATCTACAGAACAAATGGGAATCTTTTCAACCTCCATCGCCTCCAGTCCAGGTCCAAGGTTGTCCCATCCTCTGTCATCAAATTACAGTATGCAGATGACGCTTGCGTCTGCGCACACTCGGAGGTCGAACTCCAAACCATCGTTAACACCTTCACTGAAGTGTACGAGAGCATGGGCCTTACACTAAACATCTGTAAGACAAAGGTCCTCCAGCAACCTGACCCCGCCACACAGTACTGCTCCCTGATTATCAAAATCCATGACGAGGCCTTGGACAACGTGGAACTCAATGCCTGAAAGGGTGGTGGAGGCAGGAACCCTCACAACATTCAAGAAGCATTTGGATGAGCACTTGAAATGCCATTGCATACAAGGCTATGGACCAAATGCTGGAAAATGGGATTAGACTGGACAGGGATGGATGGGCGGCGCAGGCACGATGGGCCGAAGGGCCTCTTTCTGTGCTGTAAAACTCTATGACTCTATGAACGTGGACCACTTTCCATGCCTCGGGAGCCTACTGGCAAAAAGGGCAGACGTCGATGACGAAGTCCAACGCCGCCTTCAGTTTGCTAGTGCAGCCTTCGGTCGCCTGAGGAAGAGAGTGTTTGAAGACCATGACCTCAAACCCGGCACCAAGCTCATGGTCTACAGAGCAGTAGTGATACCTCACCCTCCTGTATGCTTCAGCAACATGGACCATGTACAGCAGGCACCTCAAAGCACTGGAGAGGTACCACCAACGCTGCCTCCGCAAGATCCTGCAAATCCATTGGCAGGATAGGTGCACCAATGTCAGTGTTCTCACTCAGGCCAACATTGAAGCTTTGACCATGCTCGATCAGCTCCGATGGACAGGCCACATCTGTAGGGGGTTATTGGCGTGTGTGCCCAGTCAGCTCTGCCCCTGACTGTCTCTGAGCGGTTCGAATCGCTCCACATCCCCTGGGTTCTAGACTTAGGTACAGGCGGCGAGACAGAAAATCGAGTAGACAAGTGGTTTGATGCAAGAAAACCAAAACTTTATTAAAAGGCTGAATAAAACACAATACTACTGAGAATTACTGGTATAGTTACAGGCATAAAACAGTTACACCTATATGGGAATGGGGAACATACGGCATATCGAGGGAAAACAACTACATTAACAATCCCCTTATCCTTATCCCACCCCCTATACCTAACTAGATTAAGTTATGAGGGGCCAGGAATTCATGCTCACCAATCCAAAACCTGTTGCTTTAATTGGGTTAGTTTTGAGGTCCGCTCTTGCTGTCCTTTGGGGTATCCCATTGCCACGTGGTCTCAGGGCGCGGTGCTGAAGTTGTTTGTGCAAGGGCACCCTCCTTTTCCTCAGCTAATGTCGTTGTCGAATCGCGTCTTCATCTTCTTCTTCTTCCTCGGGCGGTCGTCGGCGGTAATGTTAAGGTTGGGGGTCGGTTGGCGGCCTTTATCGTCTGAATGATTTTACTACCCATGCTTCGAACGCCAGTTTATTCGTCACCGGCGCTGCTACCCATTCTTTGAATGCCAGCTTATTCTTCAAAACGGGGATTTACTGTCCATGCATGCAACGCCAACTTATTCACCAAACGCCAGCTTATAACTAGGCGTTTGGTTTTCCCCAATGCATCTTTCGCTGCCCTTCTCTGCTCTTATTGGTTTACCATAATTCTTCGTCTCATCTCGTCTCGTCTGCCTGTTTGTGGCCTGTGTGTCCTGTGTATCCTGTGTGGTTTTGAACTCGGGCCTCGTTCTCCTCCCGCGTTTGGCCCCGGTGTAATGGGCTTCCTTGGCGGGGAGCGAGAAGAGAGCCCGCCACGAGGCCAGGGCACGTGAACGAGTGGCAGCAGGGCAAAGCCACATGATAAGAGGCCAGAGCAAGAGTCAAGCAGAGCGATTGCCACTGATGGGCCTACAATTATACCTGATTCTTCATTCCTTATCTGCATGCCAAATCAGGTCAGTCCTTTGTCTAACTTTTGGCGGGCTCATTTAAACTGATTACAGACATTTATTTTAACGACTTGTGGAGTGGTTCTCTCCGGGTCTAATGGCCCTGTAATGTATGTACCTTTAAGGGAGGAACTACTTTCTACAGCTCATGTATACTGTAGTACCGGCAGTGACCACACCTGTATATAACGCTGAGTAGTAATCTGTTTGTTCAGTTGCAGTTTGAACCACATTGAGTAAACACCTGTTGTACCGTTCTCTGCAGTCCTTTTCTAATTATTACACGGACGTAACAGTGGCGACGAGCAAGTTCGAACCTACCTGCAACTCTGCATCACCTCCCAGGGATTTGCTCCTGGAGAACAGTGGAAGAAGGTCGAGTCCAGAAGCACGGGCGTCGACCACGGGCAACCGCCCAGTCATCCAGCGGAGATTTGAGCATCGCAGGGGAGGCTGTCGAGAGCCAGGCTTGGCTTTCCAGTCACGGTGGTCCAGCGAAACCAGCTGGCAACAGGTACTGCGCAGACCCTTCCCGGACAGCGACGGGCTAGAGCCCGATTGAGTGGCACAGAAAAAGGCCGAGCAGCGTCGACGGGGGAGAGAGAGAGGGCAGAGCGCTCAGGGCGCAGCCGGTGTTCA
The DNA here is from genome assembly GCF_052327205.1 of Somniosus microcephalus. NCBI lineage: Eukaryota > Metazoa > Chordata > Chondrichthyes > Squaliformes > Somniosidae > Somniosus > Somniosus microcephalus. The sequence goes on along the minus strand of NC_140988.1, from coordinate 252,401,458 downwards.
GGACCGAGCGGCGTCAACGGGGGAGAGAGGCGAGAGAGAGCAGAGTGCAGCCGGTGTTCAAGGGCCGAGCAGCGTCAACGGGGTAGAGAGGCACGCAGGAAAACGCGAGGCGCTGCCATTGCCACGAGGACCGCAGAGAGCAGCGTTGGCAGCAGCGCAGGAGCAGCGCACGACACACACAGGGCATCACCATTTGCCACGAGGACTGTCGAGAGCGGTGTTGGCAGCAGCGCGGGAGACGCCATTTTAAGCCGCAGCGGGGAAGAAAGGAAAGCGTGGGAGATGCCATTTTAAACTAGTCTAACCACACCCAAAAATGCCAAAGAGTGGCAGTATCACAGCGTTCGACAATGAAGTCGAAGATTGGACGACATATGTCGAACGCATAGAAGTATACTGCAAGGTGAATGAAGTGCCAGATGACAAGAAAGTGCTGGTGTTATTGAATTCAATGGGTGCAAAAACGTATGGCTTACTACAAAACCTAGTAACCCCAGAGAAGCCAGTAGAAAAGGATTTTGAAAACATAGTGTCAATCCTACAGGACCACTTAAACCCCACACCGCTGCTGATAGCAGAAAGATTTAAGTTTCACAAAAGGAACCAGCATAAAGATGAAAGTAATGCTGAGTATTTAATGGAACTGCGCAAGCTATCGAAACACTGCCAGTTTGGAATGGGACTAGCAGACACTTTAAGGGACAAGTTTGTGTGTGGGCTTCAAAGTGAAGGAACCCAGAAATGGCTTCTATCAGAAAAGGATCTTACGCTGGACAAGGCTTTCAGCATTGCAGTATCACATGAAGCAGCAGCACGGGGCGCTGCAGAGATACAATGGAGACCGCAAGATTATGGCACAAATGAAATGTCATACGGAACAGTGAAGTGCTAACCACTGCGGCAGAACAACACATGACCATAATGATTGCTGGTTCAAGGACAAAGTGTGCAGACAGTGTGGAAAAGTAGGACAAATAGCAAGAGTCTGCAGGTCAGGAAAGAAAACCAGCAGCAAGAAATCTCCACAGGAGAAGTACAAGAAGGTACATAAGGTGATGGAGAGTAGTTCAGATGAACAGAAGAGTGATACAGACTCCGGAAGCAAGGAGCTGGGTTGTCTGAAACTACATAATGTGATCAAAACGGAGGATCACCAAACTATCTGGGTCACGCTCAAGATAGCAGGAGTCCAAGTGAAAATGGAATTGGACACAGGATCAGCCCTAACAGTCATAAACCGAAGGGACTACAAGCGGCTATTCTCACATATACCCTTGAGAGATACAAAGATTGTCTTGAAGACGTACATGGGGCAAAAAGCCTACCCCAAAGGAAAAATAAGGGTGAACGTTATATATAACGGCAAGGAAACACCAAAAATGGACCTATCTGTATTGCCAGATGGAGGACCACCACTACTAGGACGTGAATGGATCCGGAAGATACAGCTAGATTGGCATTCCATACAAGCACTGACTGTAGATGCCAAAAAGGATGATGACGTCACACCTGGACGACTGTCAAAAATGCTAACTGACGCACAAGAAGTGTTCCAGCAGGGACTCGGAACACTAAAAGGCATAACAGCGATGATCAAAATAGAGGAAAATGCAAGCCCAAAGTTTTTTAAGGCCAGACCGGTACCTTATGCGATCCGCCCAGCCGTCGAAGCAGAGCTGGAAGGTTTGGAACATTCGGGAGTACTGTCCAAAGTGGACTGGAGCGAGTGGGCTACACCCATCATTCCTGTAATGAAGAGGTCGTTGAGTAATACGCCTGGGGAACCAAAGAAGGTTCGCATCTGTGGGGACTTTAAGGTGACAGTGAACCCAGTCCTTCACACTGTACAATATCTGCTTCCGCGGATTGAAGATATTTTTGCCTCGCTATCTGGCGGGAAATGCTTCACTAAGATTGATCTGGCCCAGGCGTACCTGCAAATGGAGGTAGAAGAAGCCTCGAAACAGTACCTCACGATCAACACTCATAAAGGTCTCTACCAATATAATCGGCTGGTGTTCGGGTAGCATCAGCTCCGGCTATTTGGCAAAGGGCAATGGAACAAGTCCTGCAAGGGATTCCAGGGACCCAGTGTTATTTGGACGACATCCTGGTCACGGGCGAAAATGACAGTGATCACCTCGCCAACCTGGAGCAGGTGCTCACTAGATTGAAGGAATATGGGCTCCGAGCTAATCGCCACAAATGCGAGTTTTTCCAGAATCAGATCTCGTATTGTGGCCACGTTATTGATAAAGAGGGGTTACATAAGTCCCCTGAAAAGATTGAGGCAGTAGTCAAGGCTCCAGCACCGGAAAATGTGTCACAACTGAGGTTGTTCCTCGGGCTGGTGAACTACTACCATAAGTTCTTGCCGAATTTGTCTACAGTACTACACCCACTGAACACCCTACTGCAAACAGGGGTACCATGGAAGTGGAGTGACGAATGTAAACGAGCTTTCCAGAAGAGCAAAGCATTGATCACATCAAAAGAGGTGTTGGCTCATTTCAACCCAGCACTACCAATTCGGTTGGCGTGTGATGCATCACCCTATGGCATTGGAGCGGTGCTGTCGCACAAATTCCCGGACGGCTCAGAGAGGCCAGTAGCCTTTGCGTCTCGGTCACTAACCTCAGCCGAGCGTAACTACGCCCAGATTGACAGGGAGGCCCTCAGCCTAGTGTGGGGAGTGAAAAAGTTCAATCACTATCTGCACGGGCAGAAGTTCTCCTTGCTGACTGACCACCAACCACTTGTCTCCATCTTTAATCCAAAGAAGGGCGTTCCGGTGATGACTGTGCAACGGCTACAAAGATGGTCCCTTTTTCTAGGGGCGCACCAATATGAAATCGAGTATAAGGGCACGAAACATCATGGAAACGCTGATGGGCTATCACGCCTGCCACTGCCTACTGCGGAGGAAGCACCAGCAGTGGATCCAGTCGAAAGATTTCATTCGACTATAATTGAATGCTTGCCAGTAACTAACGCTGGTATAAAGAAGGAGACCTGAAATGACCCAACACTGTCTCGGGTATATGAATTGACGGTGAAGGGATGGCCAGCACATGGCGACTCACTGTTGCTAGCATTCTCATCCAGAAGAGAACAGCTATCAGTATGCCAGGAGACCTTGATGTGTGGATCCCGAGTGGTAATTCCACCCAAGTTAAGGGAGAGAGTGCTCAATGAGCTTCACGAAGGTCATCTGGGAGGGATGAAAATGAAAAGCCTTGCTAGGGCTTATGTGTGGTGGCCGGGGATCGATCAGCAAATCGAGGACCTGACAAAGAGCTGCTCAGAATGCCAGAAGGTCCAAAATGCACCACCACATGCCCCTCTACACCCATGGGAGTGGCCCTCATCTGCATGGCAACGGGTGCATATTGATTTTGCTTGTCCATTCATGGATTCAATATTTTTAATAGCCGTGGATGCGCACTCGAAATGGCCTGAGGTGATCAAAATGTCCTCCACCACCACGGAGAAAACTATTGCAGTCCGACAGACCATTTTTGCCAGGAACGGCTTGCCAGAGCAGATTTGTTCTGATAACGGACCACAATTTGTGTCCGAAGAGTTTCGAAGATTTATGAAAAGGAATGGGGTAAGGCATTACATATCCGCCCCGTATCATCCAGCCACAAATGGATTGGCTGAGAGGTTCGTACAAACCTTTAAAAAAGCAGTAAAGGCCATGTGCGATGATGACATTCCACTGCAGCATAAGGTGGACAATTTCCTGTTCGCCTACCGGAATGCGACACATGCAGTCACCAACCAGGCCCCAGCCATGATGTTCTTTAACCGAAGGTTGAGATCTCGTCTGGATTTGCTCAGACCAAATGTACGAAGAGATGTTGAGAGTAAGCAATTCCAGCACATCAATGAGAAGCCGACAAGGAGCTTCAATGTAGGGCAACCAGTCTTGGCCCGCGACTACCGAACAGAGAAATGGCAACCAGGAACGATATGCACACGGCAGGGGCCATTAATGTACACAGTGGACGTTGGGGAGAGCATCGTGAGACGCCATGCTGACCAGATCCTAGAGTCACAGGAACGAGTCAACCCCATGCCTCGCCCATACGTACCTGGTGATGAACCCGACGTACAGGTAGCATCTACCCCAGAAACAGTAGCATCGGAAGCTGATGAACCAACCGACGACAGGGGGCCAGAATCGCCTCCGCACCAAGAGCAAGACACTCGGGAAAGGCGCTATCCAGAAAGGATCAGGAAGCCTCCCCAAAGACTGAATTTATAAATAGACTATTTTCAGCTAATGTTGCACGTTAAAAGTGTTAATTGTAATTAGTTTGATATTTAATTGTTAAATGAGTGTTATGGTACTGTTAATCTAAAAGGGGAGGAATTGTAATGTATGTACCTTTAAGGGGGGGGGAACTACTTTCTACAGCTCATGTATACTGTAGTACCGGCAGTGACCACACCTGTATATAATGTTGAGTAGTAATCTGTTTGTTCAGTTGCAGTTTGAACCACGTTGAGTAAACACCTGTTGTACCGTTCGCTGCAGTCCTTTTCTTATTATTACATGGACGTAACAGGCCCCGATGTCCTGGTTGTTTGTCATGGATGAAACTTAATTGTCCCCATCCTGACTTGATGCTACTGTGAGCTGTTACTGATTAAATATGCAGAAACCTAATGGCCTCGATTTTAGGCCCATTCTGGCTTGATCTGTTTCAAGTCGAATGAATGCATATTCTGTGTTTACTTTGACTGTCTGTCTCCACAGAGTCCTTTTCACAGATTCCTGCATTTTAAGTTTCGTCTCTGGGCCTGCCTGTCTGCAGAGCCCTGCTTTAAAAATCCTGTCGGTTTTGGTCACGAGGTTACAGAAGCCATTTTGGGTACCCTGTTTTTAATAACTTGTCCACACAGGGTCCCTTGATCCATAATTTCAGGGAATGTGGGAATTTTGAGAACCCTACACATTGTCCGCGTGCCCGATACGAGACTCCCAAAACTCTACTCGGAGCTCCGACATGACAAGCGAGCCCTAGGTGGGCAGAGGAAACATTTCAAGGGCACCGTCAAAGCCTCCTTGAAAAAGTGCAACACCCCACTGACAACTTGGAATCCCTGGCCCAAGAGCGCACAAAGTGGAGGAGAAGCATCTGGGAAGGCGCCGAACACCTCGAGTCTCTTCGCTGGGAGCAAGCGGAAGGCAAGCGCAAACAGCAGAAGGAGCGCACATCAACCCAAGAATCCCACCCACCTGCCCCTTCAAACACTGTCTGCCCCACCTGTGACAGAGACCCTGGGCAGGATTTTCATTGAGCCGTGAAGGCGGTTTTGGAGACGTGTGGAGGGTTAAAATCGCAAAAACTGTCATGCGGAACCACCACCCCCCCCCCGGCCTGGTTCCCGACTCCGAGCAATTTTAACTCAGTCGTGTCTGATGGTCCTGACTACGTCCCGCATCCAACAGGCAGGACTGGTCGTTAAGGCCCTTAACAAGCATTAAATGGTCTCTGTAATCCTATTTTAAAAGGCCCTTGCAATTTTAACCCTTTTCCCACGTGAAACACCCTAGTAGGAAACACAATGGTGAAACCTGGCGGGAGCACTATTGGATTGCTGGCTATCAACTGCAGGTCAACCATTAAAGAGGAGATTTGATCAGCCACGATTTGCAGGTTTCAGGTCTGGGGCAACTTTTAGAAAGCTTAACCACACCTGTGGAAGGTTGGAGCCTGATACCCATCTCCAGTGTGACCTCTTGGGAAACCCCTCTCGCCACCTTCACTCAGCGCTTCCTCAACTGAGGCATATACCAGAAGCATGGGAGCCATTTATTTCCTTCCCATCTGGGCATTAGAGGAGCTCGAGCATCAGCCGCGGCACCAGCAGAACCAGGAACAACAGCAGCACCAACAACAGCAGCAGCAGCAGCAGCAGGAGCACCAGGCTGCTGCTCACCCACTTGAAGCTGCACAGGCCAGAAGGGGCCAGCGCCTGGAAACCCGTTGGTGCAGGAGATACCCCCCAAACTGGGTCTACAGACACAGGGTCAGCTATCTCAACATATCTGAGCAGCAGTGCCAAAGGCGGCTCCGACTTTCGCGAGAGGTAGTGACTGATATCTGCGCAATGCTACAGCAAGACCTGCTACCCAGAGAACCAGGTGGACAAGCATTACCAGTGGCCGTCAAAGTCACCACCGCACTCAACTTTTTTGCCTCAGGCTCATCCCAGGGATCAGCAGCAGACATCAGCGGCATCTCCCAGGCGGCCGCACACACTTGCATCACGCAGGTAACCGATGCCCTCTTTGCCCTCATGCACAATCACATCCATTTCACCAAGGATCGAGCAAGTGTCACAGCACGTGCGGTTGGATTAGCTAATCTGGCAGGCTTTCCAAGGGTGCAGGGCGTCATTGACTGCACACACGTGGCCCTTAGGGCACCCCATCACAATCCAGGTATTTTTGTCAATCGCAAGGGCTTCCACTCCCTCAACGTTCAGCTGGTGTGTGACCACAAGAAGGAATTTTTGCATGTTTGTGCCAAGTACCCTGGCAGTTGGCATAACTCCTTCATACTGCGCCAGTCTAGTGTGCCTCCGCTATTCAGTCCGCCAGATCAACTTAACGGATGGCTACTTGGAGACAAGAGCTATCCCCTGAGGACGTGGCTAATGACGCCGTTGAGAAACCCATCCAACGAAGCTGAGGAGAGCTACAACTCCAGCCACATGTCCACCAGAGCCATAATCGAGCAAATCATCGGTTTGCTGAAGATGCGCTTCAGATGCCTGGATAGATCAGGTGGAGCCCTGCAGTACTCAGCAGCCAGGGTCTCCAGAATCGTCGTGGTTTGCTGTGTACTTCACAACATGGCACAGCGTCGTGGCTTGCAGATTCCTGAGGACCAAGTGGCTCCTCACATATCCTCCTCAGGTGAGGAGGAGGAGGAGGAGGAGGAATGCGAAAATGAACATCCTGCAGAGGCCCATCAACCAGCGGCAGCATTACGCGAGAACATTGCTACCCGGGATGCAAGGAACGCACTCATCCTGGCCAGATTTGCTTAGCCTAGTCAATCAAACACTTCTGCCTCGCAGCTTCTTACCAGAGCATTGACAATGGCCAAGAACCAGAGGATTCCTAGCACCCTGACCACCATACTGACAGTTGCAAGTATTCCTAAGCCCTCGATGTGGAAGTCACAATAGCGAAATGGCAGACGCCACAACTGCAACATTTGCCATCAGAATTTTTATGGACAATAACGAAGTGAGGGCATTTTTACAGTAAACACAAAATTGTACCCAAGTGACTACCCTTGTGACTATTTGTGCAGAATGTTCCTCTTACGCGTGCTCCTACGTGGTGCCTCCCCTGTGGCTTCAGCAGATGTGGAGGCCCCTTGCTCACTTTGCTGCTGCTCCTGTCTCGACACCTTTGGCGGGCGTCCTCTGGGGTTGCGAGCCTGTGAGGGCTCGTCAACAGTCTGCTGCTCCTGCAGCTGTGCAGGGGTTGAGATGCCTGTCTCACTTGGGTGTGGACTCCGGTGGGGCTCTGACCGAGGGCTCTGCAGTGGCATGGAAGTGTGAGCGCTTGGAGAGGAGCCCCCACTTCCTTGAGGTCTGCCACCAACCTCCCTCTCATGGGTCAGGTCCCCCTCAGCATCTGCAAATGGCTGGAGAGCACCTTGCTGCACATCAGGGGGGCCATGGGGACCCGTATCTGCAATGGCAGTCCTACTCAGAAGGACTTCCATGAAGGTCTGGTTTCTCTGTTCAATAGATGCCCATCGCTCCTCAAGAGATGTCAATCTATCCTGAACAATGACCATGTTTTCTATACACTGGCGACTAAGCTCCTCCATGGCCGTAGCCATCCTCTCCTCTACCGTAGCCATCCTCTCCTCTACGGTAGCCATCCTTTCCATGGAGGTAGCCATCCTTTCCGTGGTGATGCGTTCATGCGCCAAATACTCCACAAGGCTCTGGTCATATTCGCTATAGACTCCTCCATTCAATCCACACTCACAGCAACCCTAGAGACAAAACCTGCCAGAGACTCCTGCATCTGTGCCTGGAGTTCCATCACTGCTGATCTCATGGATCGACCCAGAGGCAGAGGGTCGACATGCAGCTGAGCCGAGCTGGCAGAGTCCTGCGCCCTCCAACTAGGACTCTCCACTGCTGTCCCTGTCTCCACAATCTACTGATGCTCACTTGTGAGCTGTGATACACCAGTTGACAACACTACTCTATGTCCCGAAGGTCCCACTGAGGTGTGAGTGTCGGCGCTGGTGCTGGGTGCGCAGATTTCTGCTGATGCTGCGCCCTCAGATGTTGCAGCTTCCTCTGAGGAGTCTGGCTGCTCAGCCTCTTCTTCCTGGCTAGGGCGGATGGATGCTTGTGATGGTCCTGTGGGGGAGTAAAGGAAAGAGTCAGAGATGTGATGCAAAGGCTACATGCACATTGCTTTCTGCAGATGCTCATAAGTCCATCTGTTAGAGCTTTACAATAATTATCAGCGACTCATGCAATGTCAAAGAGAGAGATGGGAAACTTTTCTGTCACCAGCTTGCTGTGTTGCATCCGTCTGTCAGTCCCCCATGTGCGCATCATCCTCCATTCCCACTATTTCCAGTACCGCCTCCTCCCAGGGGGTCAGGTGGGCCATTGATGCTGTCCCTCCTCCTGTCCTCTCGCGCTCTCTTTTGTTGTGAGCTTTATTTTCCTGCAATGAGGGAGACAAGTGGATGTTGAGTGAGAATGAAGGAGTGAGTGTAGAGATTGCATAGCATAGATACTTAGAAGGAGACAAAGATGGAGTGAGTTTGCAAGACCAAGGGCCCTCCCTGTGTGTTGTCAGTTGTGTTCAAAACATCAGAGTGAGAGGGAGTGTGAGGGCTGCATGGTCGAACAGTTCTGTGAATGTGAGCATAGAGAGAGAGGGAATGGGTAAGGGTGCATGGATGTCAGTGTCAAGTGGGATGTGGAGGAAGAGATTGCTAAAGCTGAGTGCTGGTGAGGAAAGGCAATGGGGGTCAGATTGAGGGTGATGGGATATTCATACTCACTTTTCCAGTGCACTGAGGTTCATTAAATCTTTTCTGGCACTGAATCCAGGTTCTTCGTGTGACTCCCAAGGAGTTGACCTCAGCCACCTGCAACCACACTGCCTTAGTCTGCTTGGGATGCCTCTTCCTCCCTGAGGAAGGGAAGAGCACCTCCCTGTTGGCCCTAGCCCCATCCAGCAATGCCTGCAGGGCCACCTCATCGAAGCGAGGAGCTGACCTGGTCCTCCCACTTGTCATCTTTCCTGCAGGTCTCTGACACCAAATGGAGAAAGCTTGGCAGCCTGCAGAAGAAGCAAGGCTTGCTGTAGACCTTAAATGCAGCAGCAATGATGACGCCATCGGAGGTGACTTTCAGTCAGGAAAAATCCATTTGCCAAGGGTTCCCACACATTGGAAATCAATTGGACAATTAAGTTAAAATTGCATCAATCTCCCACATCCATTTAGATTCAGGTGGATAACATGAAATGCAGATAATACGACACCATCCTGCACGTGAGTTAAAATCCTGCCCTGTAGGACCCACATTGGACTCATCAGTCACCTGAGAACTCATTTTTAGTGTGGAAGCAAGTCATCCTTGGTTCCGAGGGACAGCCTAAGAAGAAGAAGAAGAAGACATATACATAGGGCCCTGATGGTATTTTAATGGCATACTGAGCAGGGCACCCAGTAAAACCTATCAGCAAATAAGCAAAGGCCCTAAAAGGTAAACTTATCTTTGTTGTGCATGAGTGCTGCCTCTCTTCCCACCTACAAGCCTCTGCTAAACCGTGCTCCCACAAAACTTAGATGAGTGTCAACCTGGCAGCCTCTCCATGACCTGATTTCCGTAGGCCAAAAGCTGGCCAGCTGCCTCTGGATGTCCGATTCGGGCAAGTAGCTAGCTGGCAGGATGTAAATGTCCCATGGAGACATTGGGGGTCATTTTGACTTTGTGCGATAGTGTAAAACAAGTGATAGCAAGTCGGCAGCTCCCAATTTACATTTCTCATGATTTTTGTTTCCACTGACTTCAATTGTCTGCCGATTCGTTATCATCCATTTTACATTATGGCACAAAGTCAAAATTACCCACATTGAATTCAACGGAAATAAAAATTGTGCGGTTTCTATTGGGGCGGACAATCCACAACGCCAGATAACCACCCAGGCGACAAGTTGAAAATCTACCCCAAGTGATCATGTCATATATGAGTAAATGAGCAAAGTGGGAGCTCGCCCCTCCTACGAGAGGTTACCAAAAAAAATAGCAGACGTACTGTAATTTCCCATTTATTCCCTAATGGATGTGATCATTGCTATTCAGACACATATCATCATTTCCACCAAGCTTCTTTTGTCTGCCGGTGGTGACACCACTGGGACACTGGAGAATATTTGATCCTGATGTTAATAAACAATGCAGAATCAGAAAAAAGGTATCAAAATATTCAAATATTAGTCATTGGAATCTAAACTGATTAACACCATGACTTACTTTAAGAAAAATAAACAGTTCCAACTGAATTTTAACACACATGGGACCATGCAGCTTCATCTTAAATCAAAGAAATCTCAGATCTAACTATTTTAGGGAACTCCAGGATATTGACTAAACAATGTTGAAGGAACGGTAATGTATGTCTAAGTCAGGATGGTGTATGATTGGAAGGGAATTTATAGGTGATGGTGCTCCCATAACATTGCTGCTCTTGTCTTTCTCAGTTGTAGAGATCAAGGGGGAGTGTAGGGGGGCATCCTTTACCTGGTTTATGGTAATTTACCTGGTCAGGCAGCCTTTACCACTGCACTGTGACCAATTCCAATCAGCAGTTTCGAATCGCTAAACCCTCCTTCCAGTTCTGACTGGAGGAACTTATAATTAATGATATATTAAAAACGGACAAATGGTCTTCATGCAAGAAAGTCAAATTTTATTAAAATTAAAGAAACTACACCACACGATCAAAGTAATCACGGTAAAATTGCTTAACAGGGGAAAGCAGACGGGAAAAATGAGGGATAAATGACTACAATGTTAATCTTACAATCTTAGCAACATTTCCCTTAAATTACCACCCTTTACTTCTCACTAGATTGTCTTGCTAGTGGGTCAGAAGCCTTGCTCACTTGCAGTCCAAAGAGTAGACAAAAGAAGAAAGAGAGAGGACTTCCTGGGCTTAATCTTTATACCCTGGGAGTCCCTGCTGTTCTTGCGCCAAAAAGGTCCGTGCGCAATTTTGCGCCGAAAAGTCCAAATACACAAGAGAAGGGCTTTTAACTTCCTCCATTCATACATGGGGACATCACGTAGTAGATTCAATTTCAGTGAATGGATGTGTGTAAACAACCCATTGTGCTTGCTGTCCGATGATTGGCTGATTCAAACGGGCTACTCCCCAGTGTAAACAAGCAGCTTGTAGGTTATCGGACCTGCCCAATACCACAGGGTGACTGACAGCTCGGGCTCCATTCAAACCCACTACAGGGCAGCGCTGAGCTTTTCATATGCTAACAGCCTGTCTGTCCTGTTTGCTGCCCTTTTATAATTCTGTTTCCATGAGGTCTGTTCAGCCATTTTTATGCCCTGGGCAATTTAAACAGTCCAAAACTCAAGAGTACATCCTTTTAATAAAATGTACAATCTTAAAGTGTGCAATTTTCTCAAAGTTCTTTGATTCCAATGTCCAAGTGCTGCCTAGGTTACGAGCTTTTTAACGCAGCCTTTTGCGGTTCTGGGTATGTTTTAAAACATTGTCCAACCCAGAGACAATTTAAATCACACAGGTCTTCGTCCACGATGTTGATTAATATTTCCCGATCTTGCGACCCGTACAGAAGGAGGTACTGTCGAAGTAATCTTGTTGAGTTGCTGCACTGCATCCTGTAGATCATACAATTTGCAACCACAGCACACTGATGATGGAGTGGAAGTATTGAGTCTCGTGGCAGGGGCACCAATCAAACAAACTGCTGTGTCCTGGATGGTTTTGATGTTCTTGAGTGTTGTTGCCACTGTGCCCATCCAGATGAGTGCTGAGTATTCTATCACACACCTGACTTGAGCCTTGTAGACAGTGACAAAGTTTTGAGGGGTCAGCCTCTGTCCTGCACTTATAGCCATGGTATTGATATGGCTGGTTCAGTTCAGCTTCTGGTGAATGGTGACGCACAGCACATTTGATGGTGATGACTCGGCAATGGTGGCACCATTGAAGATCAAGAGGGAAGTCTGCCTTTTTCTTGTTTGGGATGGTTATTACCTGGCACTTATGTGGCGCAAATGGTCTTGCCATTTGTCAGCCCAAGTATTGATGTTATCCATGTTTTGGTGTAGGCCGGCATGAGCTGCTTTATTATTGAAGGAATTGTGAATGGAGCTGAACACCGTGGATTCAACAATGAACAGTTCCATTCCTGCCCTGAGGAACTCCGGCAGCGATATGCTGCGGCTGCGAAGACTGACCTCTGATGACCACAACCATGTTCCTTTGTGTCAAGCATGACTTCAGCCTTTGGAGGGTTTTCCCTATGACCCTCATTGACCTGCTGTCAACCCGCCTCCAATCAATTTTCCCAAGTGTCAAGTCCCTGACTTGTGCACGGACCCGACACCTAGTGACGGGAAGAGGATTAAAGCCACTTACCTGCCTGTTAACAGGTACTTGATACTTGTTAACAGGCTCTTTTTCAATTTTGCCGCTTCTGCCTCGGGGTTCCCAACGTCCGGACACCACGCCAGGTAAGTATGACGTGTTGTGAGTCTGCTGTAATGTTTCTGCATTGATGACAGCTGCAGAAGTGGTGTGAAGAATCCAATGGGGCACTGGTGAGTTTCAGAGGTAAGAAAATATTGGGAAATTCATTTTTAATGCATTTAGACTTTTCTGTAGGTAACAATTTTTGATTTGGATGTCTTGTCCCACCTCATTGGGAGAACCTCTCTCACCAGTGACAGATCACTTCTGTCACCTCACCTGCAGCTGCCATCTGTTCTAGCCTAAGGAGGGAGCCACTGGAGAACCTGGGTGCAAGAGCTCACCTTTGTACAGTGATTGTCAGTATTTGCAGCACCTCAATGCTGTCAAACACTGAGAAATGAGCTGTAAAAAAAAATTGTGCGTGGTCCCTTTAAGAAAACCGGCAGATGAAGCATCATCAAATGACGTCATCTGATCGTCTTCCTCTTAATTGGCCGGCATGCCCGCAGGGCAGGCTTAACAAGGTCAATCAAGGGAAAATCACGCCCGTGGGCTAGATGCAGTTGGGGGCGGGACTGGAAGCAGGAAACCACCTGACCCGCTCCCAACCCGCATCTATTTACAAAATCACGGCCAATATGTCCAGTATTGGGATCCACACTATAGAAAAGATATTGAGGCTTTAGAAAGGGTATAAGACAGAACCACTATGATGCTGCCTGATATAAGGAAATACAAAAGCACAGAAAGACTTGAAAAATTGGGTCTTTTAAAATTAGAATAATGCAGATTATGGGCGATATGATAGAAGCGTTTAAAATGATGAAAAGGTAGGACAGGGTAGATAGAGGCAGACTGTTTCTAGTAGTTGAGGGATCTTGAACAAGAGGCCATAGATACAAGATTAAATAAGAACATAAGAAATAAGAGCAGGAGTAGGCCATTTGGCCCCTCGAGCCTGCTCCGCCATTCAATAAGATCATGGCTGATCTGATCTTGGCCTCCACTCCACTTTCCTGCCTGCTCCTGTAAGAAGTTTAGAATAGAGAGCAACAAAAACTTCTTTACACAGAGAGTTGTGAGGCTGTGGAATTCACCTCCAGAGTTAGTGTTAGAGGCAGAAACTATGCCAACATTCAAGATTAGATTGGATAAGTGAATGAAGGAAAAGGGCATAAAGGAATATGGGAACAGGGTGGGTAAATGTGATTAGGACTATTTTCTAGTACGGAGAGTAAACTAGTTGGGCCGAATGCCTTGCTTCCATGTTGTAACTCCTATATGTTTCTATGAACTGTGCTGCCTATAATCTACTGCCCTCATTCATATTCAATGACAGCTATAGACCGTAGTGTTCATCTAAAATCAAATTATAACGGAAGCGTGCTATCCACAATCTTACTCCTGATGTCACTGGACTGATCTTCATGGCGGTTATACGTTTTTAAAATAGACAGAAAAGAATAAAAACCACATTGTACAAATTAGCACAGAACAGAACATAAAAAGACACATATCTGTAATGAATCAGGTAATGCACTTTATTCTTGTGGCAACATTTATGAAAGTCAGCACATATTGCAAAGTGATTTTTTCCCTTCAGCATAACATCAGCAGCAAATACAGAACATTAAGGTAGAACAGCTTCATAGAAAAAATGTTACATTACACTGGGACTTTCATAATTTTTAATACGTTACCCAAATTATTAAGCATTTCCTCAAAGCCATTTTCTTTGAAGACTGGGGGGCAGACTATACTGAAATGCTGATGGGATCCAGGTTGTAATCCAACATTGATGTTGGGAGGTGTGGGTGCCCCTCTCCGAGAGTTGCTCAGGGTCCCAATGACAAAAAAATGGACAATTTCAATCTGCTTCGCAGTGGGTAAAAATCCTTAGCATAAAAATGCTCTTACATTCTACACTAATTAGCAGTAATTTTCTCTTAGAAACCATGAAAGGATGCAAAATGTGGGAAACAGAAACATCACTGGTGCATTTGGAAGTAATTTTGTATGGTTGGGGATGAATGTTACTTCTTCATAGACCACAACAACATTTAAAATTAAAATATATAAATGGTATTTCACAATTAAAAATAGCCTTTGTGCAACTGCAATCTTTGTCTTTAATGAAGCACGTACTTGCTTGTTTCTTCCTTTTATATTTAATTAATTTTTTTGCCCTCCAGGTAGGCTTCCTGTTTTTGAGATACAAAATTATGGTATAATAATGGCCTAAAATTTCATTTGTTACCACGCCCATTTTTCAGGTGAAAAACAGGGGCCTAAGCACGGTGGCATAGTGGTTAGCACTGTTGCCTCACAGCGCCAGGGACCCGGGTTCAAATCCAGCCTCGGGTGACTGTGCAAACTCCACACAGACATTCTCCCCGTGTTTGCGTGGGTTTCCTCCAGGTGCTCCGGTTTCCTCCCACAGTCCAAAGATGTGTGGGTTAGGTTGATTGGCCATGATAAAAAAATTGGCCCTGAGTGTTAGGGGGGATTAAATACATGGGGTTACGGGGTTACGGGGATAGGGCTTGGGTGGGATGGCTGTTGGTGTAGGGACCGGGTGCTAGGGTTTGGATGATCAGCCATGATCTCGTTGAATGGCGGAGCAGGCTCGAAGGGCCGAATGGCCTACTCCTGCTCCTATCTTCTATGTTTTTATGTTAAGCGTCCCATATGGTGCATGTGTGCTCATTCTGCACCAGATGTACACGACCCACTACAGTATATTGAATTGGCTGCTTCATAGACGCCCAGGACTTGTGCCGGAAGTATTTAAATAAGGTTCCGATGCTTACTGTAGGACCCTTCTGTGGTATTGGTCTGCACCAGAACCTGACTTGCCATGTGATAAACTCGCTCAACAACTCATGACACTAACAAGCAGAATGGACCCTTCAGCAGTGTTATTTAAAGGGATCATGGAGTACTTGCAGATTTGTCCTTTTAGGCTGCTGGTTAACATCTGGCCATTTTTGGTCTGTTTTCTGGCTGTGAAAACTTAATTCTGAAAACTGAGAAGAAGATTTTGCTGGAGCTTTACTGTTTTTGGCTGCCTTCAAAATATATTACTGCAGACGTGGGTGGCCTGATAGGGCTGCCTTTGCGGCTGGAGTATGTGGGGGAGCAGCAAAGAAGATAGGAGACAGCTGGAAAAGCTGGGAGAAGAGAGAGGAGGAGGGCACTGCATAGGAGGCCATACCCACAGCAGGTCTTCAGGGAGCACTTCTCTTACCTGAACTTTTCTAAGGAGCAATGTCTGAGGCAGCTTTGCTTCACCAAGAAGGCCATCAGTGAGCTATGTCACCTGCTGCAGCCACAACTCAAACTTAGAACCAATCAAGGCATGGACAGCACTGCTTGTGGCTGTCAAGGTCACCATGGTCCTCAACTCTTATGTAACAAGCTCCTTCCAGGCTGCAGCAGGTGACATCAGTGGCATCTCCCAGTTTTCAGTCCGCCATTGTAGGGAGGGCACCAAGGCTCTCTAGGCTAGGAGGAACAGATGCATCTCTTTCCCCATGGACAGGGCGATGCAGGACGAGAGAGTACTAGGCTTTGCCTGCATTGCAGGCTTCCCCAGGGCCCAAAGTGCTATAGAGTGCACTCACATTGCCTTGTGTGATCCCCATCACCAGCCTTGAATCTTTCTGAATAGAAAGGGATTACACTCCCTCAATGTCCAGCTTGATTGCGACCACAAGCAGCGCATCATGCAGGTTTATGTCCGGTTTCCTGGCAGAAATAATGATGCCGTCATCCTGCACCAGTCCTCTGTGATGCCTTTCTTCCTGGCTGTCAGGTTAGAGGCTGGCTTATATATGCCCATCAGCCTTCTTCGGTAGGCTGGGCTGTCAAAATCCATATCTGAGTCATCTGCAGCAGAGTTAGGATGTAATCTTCCCCACCGGCGAGCTGACACCTGTGGCGTCCTATCCCCCTGCTCTAGCTCTTGCACACTTGTGGCCCGTGATTCACCACATGAAGACCGCCTCCTCTAAAGTACATGTGGTGCCAGCCTCTGAAATGCCAGCCTCTGAATGGGTGGCCAAGGCTGGGAACTCAACATCCAGGGGCATTCAATATTCAGGAAAGATAGGCAAAAAGGAAAAGGAGGTGGGGTAGCATTGCTGGTTAAAGAAGGGATTAACACAATTGAAAGGAAGGATATTAGCTCTGATGATGTGGAATCTGTTTGGGTAGAACTGAGAAATACCAAGGGGCAGAAAACGTTGGTGGGAGTGGTATATAGACCTCCAGACAGTAATGCGGAGGTCGGGGATGGCATTAAACAGGAAATTAGAGAAGCGTGCAATAAGGGCACAGCAGTTATCATGGGTGACTTTAATCTAAATATAGATTGGGCTAACCAAATTAGTAATAATACTGTGGAGGAGGAATTCCTGGAGTGTATACGGGATGGTTTCCTGGACCAATATGTCGAGGAACCAACTAGAGATCAGGCCATCTTAGACTAGGTATTATGTAATGAGAAAGGATTAATTAGCAATCTTGTTGTGCGAGGCCCCTTGGGTCGGAGCGATCATAATATGATAGAATTCTTCATTAAGATGGAGAGTGAAATAGTTGACTCAGAGACTAGGGTCCTGAATTTAAATAAAGGAGCCTACGATGGTATGAGGTGCGAGTTGGGTAGGATTTATTGTGGAATGTCACTCAAAGGGTTGACGGTGGATAGGCAATGGCAAACATTCAAAGATCGAATGGATGAATTACAGAATTTGTTTATCCCAGTTTGGCATAAAAATAAAACAAAAAAGGTGACTCAACCGTGGCTAACAAGGGAAATTAGGGTTAGCATCTGATCCAAGGAGAGGACATATAAATTGGCCAGAAAAAGCAGTAAACCTGAGAATTGGAAGCAGTTTAGGGTTCAACAAAGGATGACAAAGGGATTAATTAAGAGGGGGAAAATAGAGTATGAGAGTAGGCTTGCAGGGAACATAAAAACTGACTCTAAAAGCTTTTATAGATATGTGAAGAGAAAAAGATTGGTGAAGTCAAGCGTAGGTCCCTTGCAGTCAGAATCAGGGGAATTTATAATGGTGAACAAAGAAATGGAGAGACCAATTAAATACATACTTTGGTTCTGTCTTCACAAAGGAGGACACAAATAACCTCCCAAAGATGTCGGGTACATAGGGTCTAATGAAAGGGATGAACTGATAGAAATCAGTATTTGTAGGGAAATGGTATTAGGGAAATTGATGGGATTGAGGGCCGATAAATCCCCAAGGCCTGATAATCTACATCCTAGGGAACTTAAGGAAGTGGCCCCAGAAAGAATAGCTGCATTGCTGGTCATCTTCCAAAATTCGATAGACTCTGGAACAGTACCCATGGATTGGAGGGTAGCTAATGTTACCCCACTGTTCAAAAAGGGTGGTAGAGAGAAAACGGGGAATTATAGACCGGTAAGCCTGACATCGGTAGTGGGGAAAATGCTAGAGTCCGTTATAAAGGATGTAATAGCAGAGCACTTGGAAAAAAGTGACCGGATCGGACAAAGTCAACATGGATTTACAAAAGGTAAATCGTGCTTGACTAATCTACTGGAATTTTTTGAGGATGTAACTGGTAAAATAGATAAGGGAGAACCAGTGAATGTGGTGTATTTGGACTTTCAAAAGGCTTTCGATAAGGTCCCACATAAGAGATTAGCGTGTAAAATTAAGGCACATGGGATTGGGGCAAGGTATTGACTTGGATAGAGAACTGGTTGGCAGACAGAAAGCAAAGAGTTGGAATAAACGGCTCTTTTTCCGAGTGGCAGGCAGCGACTAGTGGGGTACGGCAGGGATCGTCCTTGGACCCCAGCTATTCACAATATAAATGATCTGGACGAGGGAACTAGACGTAATATCTCCAAGTTTGCAGATGACACAAAGCTGGGTGGGCGTGTGCGCTGTGAGGAGGATGCCGAGAAACTCCAGTATGATTTGGACAGGTTGGGTGATTGGGCAGAAGCACGGCAGATGCAATATAACATGGATAAATGCGAGGTTATCCACTTTGGTGGCAAAAACAGGAAGGCAGATTATTATCTGAATGGCAATAGATTGGGAGAAGGGGAAGTGCAACGAGAACTGGGCATCCTTGTGCACCAGTCGCTGAAGGTAAGCATGCAGGTGCAGCAGGCGGCTAAGA
The DNA here is from genome assembly GCF_052327205.1 of Somniosus microcephalus. NCBI lineage: Eukaryota > Metazoa > Chordata > Chondrichthyes > Squaliformes > Somniosidae > Somniosus > Somniosus microcephalus. Next base: position 252,382,524 of record NC_140988.1, on the reverse strand, counting down.
AGGCAAATGGTATGTTGGCCTTCGTAGCGAGAGGGTTTGAGTACAGGAACAAGGATGTGTTGCTACAGTTGTACAGGGACTTGGTGAGACCACATCTTGAGTATTCTGTGCAGTTTTGGTCACCTTATCTGAGGATGGATGTTCTTGCCATAAGAAGTAGGAGCACGAGTAGGCCATACGGCCCCTCGGGCCTGCTCCGCCATTCAATAGGATCATGGCTGATCCGAACCTAGACTCACGTCCACTTCCCTGCCGCTCCCCATAACCCTTAATTCCCTTATCAGCTAGGAAACTGTCTATCTCCGTTTTAAATTTATTTATTGTCGCAGCTTCCACAGCTCTCTGAGGTAGCAAATTCCATAGATTTACTACCCTCTGAGTGAAGAAGCTTCTACTCATCTCAGTTTTGAAATGGCAGCCCCTTATTCTAAGATTATGCCCCCTAGTTCTAGTCTCACCCATCAGTGGAAACATCCTCCCCGCATCCACCCGATCAAGCCCCCTCACAACCTTATATGTTTCGATAAGATCGCCTCTCATTCTTCTGAATTCCAATGAGTAGAGGCCCAACCTACTCAACCTTTCCTCATAAGTCAACCCCCTCATCTCCGGAATCAACCGAGTGAACCTTCTCTGAACTGCCTCGAGATCAAGTATATCTTTTCTTAAATCTGGAAACCAAAACTGGACGCAGTATTCCAGGTGTGGCCTCACCAGTACCCTGTATAACTGAAGCAAGACTTCCCTGCTTTTATACTCCATCCCCCTTGCAATAAAAGCCAAGATTCCATTGGCCTTCCTGATCACCTGCTGTACCTGCATACTAACATTCTGTGTTTCATGCACCAGGACCCCCAGATCCCTTTGTACTGTAGTACTTTGCAGTTTCTTTCCATTTAGATAATAACTTGCTCTTTGATTTTTTCTGCCAGCATGCATAACCTCACACTTTCCAACATTATATTCCATCTGCCAAATTTCTGCCCACTCACTTAGCCTGTCTATGTCCTTTTGCAGGTTTTTTATGTCCTCCTCACTCACTGCTTTCCCTCCCATCTTTGTATCGACTGCAAACTTGGATATGTTGCACTTGGTCCCCTCCTCCAAATCATTAATATAGATTGTAAAGAGTTGGGGACCCAGCACTGACCCCAGCGGAACATCACTAGTTACTGATTGCCAACCCGAGAATGAACCATTTATCCCAACTCTCTGTTTTCTGTTAGATAGCCAATTTTCCACCCATGCCAGTATATTACCCCCAACCCTGTGATTTTCTATCTTGTGCAGTCGTCTTTTGTGTGGCACCTTGTCAAATGCCTTTTGGAAGTCCAAATACACCACATCCACTGGTTCCCTTTATCCACCCTGTTTGTTACGTCCTCAAAGAATTCGAGCAAATTTGTCAAGCATGATTTCCCCTTCATAAAACCATGCTGACTCTGTCCGATTAAATTATGCTTATCCAAATGTCCTGTTACTGCTTCCTTAATAATGGACTCCAACATTTTACCAACCACAGATGTTAGGCTAACTGGTCTATAGTTTCCAGCCTTTTGTCTACCTCCCTTTTTAAATAAGGGCGTTACATTAGCAGTTTTCCAATCTGCTGGGACCTGTCCTGAATCCAAGGAATTTTGGAAAATTACCACCAATGCATCCGCAATCCCTACTTTTACTTCTCTCAAGACCCTAGGATGTAAGCCATCAGGTCCAGGGGATTTATTCGCCTTAAGTCCCATTATCTTACCGAGTACAATCTCCTTAGTGATTTCAATCGTGTTTAGCTCCCCCCCGCCCTATAGCACCCTGTTTGTTCAGTGTTGGGATATTTTTAGTGTCCTCTACTGTAAAGACTGATACAAAATATTTGTTCAGCATATTTGCCATCTCCATGTTCCCCACTACTAATTTCCCGGTCTCGTCCTCTAAGGGACCAACATTCACTTTAGCCACCCTTTTTCTTTTTATATAACTGTAGAAACTCTTGCTATCTGTTTTTATATTTTTTGCTAGTTTACTTTCAAAATCTATCTTCCCTTTCTTAATTAATCTTTTAGTTATTCTTTGCTGGCTTTTAAATGCTTCCCAATCTTCTATCCTCCCACTAGATTTGGCTACTTTATATGCCCTTGTTTTCAGTCGGATACTATCCTTTAATACTTTACTTAGCCACGGATGGCTGTCTTTTCTTTTATGCCCCTTTTCCTCTGTGGAATATATTTTTCTTGAAAGTTGTGAAATATCCCCTTGAATGTACACCACTGCTCCTGTACCGTCTTATACCTTAATCTATTTTTCCAGTCCACTTTAGTGAACTCTGCTCTCATACCTTCATAGTCTCCTTTATTTAAGCTTAGTACGCTGGTTTGAGATCCAACTCTCTCACCCTCCAACTGAATTTGGAATTCAACCATGTTATGGTCACTCATTCCAAGGCGATCCTTTACTAGTACATTTTTTATTAATCCTGTCTCATTACACAGGACCAGATCTAAGATTGTCTGCCCCCTGGTTGGTTCAGTAACATACTGCTCAAGGAACCCATCCCTAATGCACTCTATGAACTCTTCCTCAAGGCTGCCCTGCCCAATTTGATTTGTCCAGTCAATACGAAAGTTAAAATCTCCCATGATTATAGCTGTTCCCTTATTACAAGCCCCAACTATTTCCTGATTTATACTCCGACCAATAGAGTTGCCACTGTTAGGAGGCCTATAGACTATGCCCACTAGTGACCTTTTCCCCTTATTATTCCTTATCTCCACCCAAACTGTTTCACTATCCTGATCCTTTGACCCAATATCATTTCTCACTATTGCAGTGATTCCATCCTTTATTAACATAGCCACCCCACCTCCCTTTCCTTCCTGTCTGTCCTTCCTAATAGTCAAATACCCCTCGATGTTTAGTTCCCAGACATGGTCACCTCGCAGCCATGTTTCTGTAATGGCCACCAGATCATACCCATGTGTAGTTATTTGTACTGTCAACTCGTCTATTTTGTTACGAATGCTGCGTGCATTCAGATAAAGAACTTTTAAATATGTTTTGTGACAATTTATTCCTGCTTTTACCCCTTTACTACTTTAGCTTTATCTTTATATATTCTGTCCCTTCCTGACACACTCTGGTTTTAATTTCCCCACTGCTACTTTGCTCTATTGCCTTCTCCGCTGACATTTTTATTTTTCACTCTCTTGAAATCTACCCCCCACTAATTAGTTTAAAGCCCTCTCTACAGCCCTAGTTATTCGATTCGCCAGGATTCTAGTCCCAGCACTGGCCAAGTGAAGTCCGTCCCAATGCCATGGAAGGAGTGCAGTGAAGATTCACAAGGCTGATACGTGGGATGGCAGGAATGACGTATGAGGAGAGATTGGGTCGATTGGGCTTGTACTCGTGGAGTTTAGAAGAATGAGAGGGTATCTCATCGAAACTTATAAAATTCTAACAGGACTAGACAGACTAGTTGCTGGAAGGATGTTCCCAATGGTCAGGGAGTCGAGAATGTTTCTATGTTTGCGAGGAGGAGATCGAGTGGTGCGGCATCATCAGGAAGGCTGGCCTTCCCTTCCTGACGTGACATAGAAGTGTGTCCAGATTTTCAATACCTGAAATGAAAGAGTGGAGCAGGGGTTAGCTATTAGAATGAAAGCAGAGCAGAGGAGAAGTGGCTGATGAAACATAGAAACATAGAAGATAGGAGCAGGAGTAGGCCATTCGGCCCCTCGAGCCTGCTCCACCATTCAATGAGATCATGGTTGATCAACCAAATTCTGTACCCTGTCCCTGCCTTCTCCCCATATCCCTTGATCCCTTTAGCCTTAAAAATATATCCAACTCCTTCTTGAATATATTTAATGAATTGACCTCCACTGCCTTCTGTGGTAGAGAATTCGACAGGTTCACCACTCTCTGGGTGAAGAAATTCCTCCTCATCTCTGTCCTAAATGGCTTACCCCTTATCCTTAGACTGTGACCCCTGGTTCTGGACTCCCCAGCCATCGGGAACATCCTTCCTGAATCCACTCTGTCCAGTCCTGTTAGAATTTTATAAGTTTCAATGAGATCCCCTCTCATTCTTCTTATCTCCAGCGAGTACAAGCCCAATCGACCCAATCTCTCCTCATACGTCATTCCAGCCATCCGAGGTATCAGCCTGGTGAATTTTCGCTGCACTCCCTCCATGGCAAGAAAATCCTTCCTCAGATAAGGCGACCAAAACAGCACACAATACTCAAGGTGTGGTCTCACCAAGGCCCTGTACAACGGCAGCAAGACATCCTTGTTCTTGTACTCAAACCCTCTCACTACGAAGGTCAACATACCATTTGCCTTCTTAACCGCCAGCTGCACCTGCATGCTTACCTTCAGCGACTGGTGCACAAGGACACCCAGGTCTTGTTGTACTTCCCCTTCTCCCAATCTATTGCCGTTCAGATAATAATCTGCCTTCCTGTTTTTGCCATCAAAGTGGATAACCTCGCATTTATCCACATTATACTGCATCTGCCATGCTTCTGCCCAATCACCCAACCTGTCCAAATCATACTGGAGTTTCTCAGCATCCTCCTCACAGCACACACGCCCATCCAGCTTTGTGTCATCTGCAAACTTGGAGATGTTACATCTAGTTCCCTCGTCTAGATCATTTATATATATTGTGAATAGCTGGGGTTCTAGGACCGATCCCTGCGGTACCCCACTAGTCACTGCCTGCCACTCGGAAAAAGAGCCATTTATTCCAACTCTTTGCTTCCTGTCTGCCAACCAGTTCTTTGTCCAAGTCTGTACCTTGCCCCCAATCCCATGTGCCTTAACTTTACATGCTAATCTCTTATGCGAGACCTTATCGAAAGCCTTCTGAAAGTCCAAATACACCACATCCACTGGTTCTCCCTTATCTATTCTACCAGTTATATCCTCAAAAACTTCCAGTAGATTAGTCAAGCACGATTTACCTTTTGTAAATCCATGTTGACTTTGTCTGATCCTGTCACTGTTTTCCAAGTGCTCTGTTATTACATCTTTCATAATTGACTCTAGCATTTTCCCCACTACCGATGTCAGGCTTACCGGTCTATAATTCCCTGTATTCTCTCTACCACCCTTTTTGAATAGTGGGGTAACATTAGCTACCCTCCAATCCATGGGAACTGTTCCAGAGTCTATCGAATTTTGGAAGATGACCAGCAATGCATCTATTATTTCTAGGGCCACTTCCTTAAGTACCCTGGGATGTAGATTATCAGGCCCTGGGGATTTATTGGCTCTCAATCCCATCAACTTCCCTAACACCATTTCCCTACAGATACTGATTTCTTTCAGTTCCTCCCTCTCTTTAGACCCTATGTTCCCCGACATCTCTGGAAGGTTATTTGTGTCCACCTTTGTGAAGACAGAACCAAAGTATATATTTATTTGATCTGCCATTTCTTTGTTCCCCATTATAAATTCCCCTGATTCTGACTGCATGGGACCTACGCTTGACTTCGCCAATCTTTTTTTCTTCACATATCTATAAAAGCTTTTACAGTCAGTTTTTATGTTCCCTGCAGGCTTACTCTCATACTCTATATCCCCCCTCTTAATTAATCCCTTTGTCCTCCTTTGCTGAATCCTAAACTGCTCCCAATCTTCTGATTTACTGCTTTTTCTGGCCAATTTATATGTCTTCTCCTTGGACCTTATGCTATCCCTAATTTTCCTTGTTAGCCACGGTTGAGGCACCTTTTTTGTTTTATTTTTATGCCTAACAGGGATGAACAAATTCTGTAGTTCATCCATGCGATCTTTGAATGTTTGCCATTGCCTATCCACCGTCAACCCTTTGCGTATAATTCCCCAATCAATCCTACCCAACTCGCGCCTCATACCATTGTAGTTTCCTTTATTTAAATTCAGGACCCTAGTCTCTGAGTCAACTACTTCATTCCCCATCTTAATGAAGAATTGTATCATATTATGATCGCTCCGACCCAAGGGGCCTCGCACAACAAGATTGCTAATTAATCCTTTCTCATTACACAGTACCCAGTCTAAGATGGCCCGATCTCTAGTTGGTTCCTCGCCATATTGGTCCAGGAAACCATAAGAACATAAGAACATTAGAAGTAGGAGCAGGAGTAGGCCATAAGGCCCCTCGGGCCTGCTCCGCCACTCAATAGGATCATGGCTGATCCGAACGTAGACTCACGTCCACTTCCCTGCCCGCTCCCCGTAACCCCTAATTCCCTTATCAGCTAGGAAACTGTCTATCTCCGTTTTAAATTTATTTAATGTCGCAGCTTCCACAGCTCTCTGAGGTAGCAAATTCCATAGATTTACTACCCTCTGACTGAAGAAGTTTCTCCTCATCTCAGTTTTGAAAGGGCAGCCCCTTATTCTAAGATTATGCCCCCGAGTTCTAGTCTCACCCATCAGTGGAAACATCCTCACCGCATCCACCTGATCAAGCCCCCTCACAATCTTATATGTTTCGATAAGATCGCCTCTCATTCTTCTGAACTCCAATGAATAGAGTCCCAACCTACTCAACCTTTCCTCATACGTCAACCCCCTCCATCTCTGGAATCAACCGAGTGAACCTTCTCTGAACTGCCTCGAGAGCAAGTATATCTTTTCTTAAATATGGAAATCAAAACTGTATGCAGTATTCCAGGTGTGGCCTCACCAGTACCCTGTATAACTGAAGCAAGACTTCCTTGCTTTTATACTCCATCCCTTTTGCAATAAAAGCCAAGATTCCATTGGCCTTCCTGATCACCTGCTGTACCTGCATACTAACATTCTGTCCTTGTGGGCTCCGTGCGTACCAGGCAGCTAAGTGTCCTTGCTGCTTGGTGCGCGCGGCTCATTAAGAAAAAAGCATTTCACTGACTGGATTTCGCTTGTTGTATTTGGTTATGTGACAAATAAAATTGAAATTGAAATTGAAATTGTTTCATGCACCAGGACCCCCAGATCCCTTTGTACTGTAGCACTTTGCAGTTTCTCTCCATTTAGATAATAACTTGCTCTTTGATTTTTTCTGCCAGCATGCATAACCTCACACTTTCCAACATTATATTCCATCTGCCAAATTTCTGCCCACTCACTTAGCCTGTCTATGTCCTTTTGCAGGTTTTTTATGTCCTCCTCACTCACCGCTTTCCGTCCCATCTTTGTATTGTCGGCAAACTTGGATATGTTGCACTCGGTCCCTTCCTCCAAATCGTTAATATAGATTGTAAAGAGTTGGGGTCCCAGCACTGACCCCTGCGGAACACCACTAGTCACAGATTGCCAACCCGAGAATGAACCATTTATCCCAACTCTCTGTTTTCTGTTAGATAGCCAATCTTCCACCCATGCCAGTATATTACCCCCAATCCCGTGATTTTTTATCTTGTGAAGTAATCTTTTGTGTGGCACCTTGTCAAATGCCTTTTGGAAGTCCAAGTACACCACATCCACTGGTTCCCCTTTATCCACCCTGTTTGTTACGTCCTCAAAGAATTTGAGCAAATTTGTCAAACATGACTTCCCCTTCATAAAACCATGCTGACTCTGTCTGATTAAATTATGCTTATCCAAATGTCCTGTTACTGCTTCCTTAATAATGGACTCCAACATTTTACCAACCACAGATGTTAGGCTAACTGGTCTATAGTTTCCAGCCTTTTGTCTACTTCACTTTTTAAATAAGGGCGTTACATTAGCAGTTTTCCAATCTGCTGGCACCTTACCTGAATCCAGGGAGTTCTGGAAAATTACCACTAATGCATCCGCAATCCCCACCGCCACTTCTCTCAAGACCCTAGGATGTAAGCCATCAGGTCCAGGGGATTTATCCGTCTTTAGTCCCATTATCTTACCGAGTACCACCTCCAACCATCTCGTCTACACTCCAGGAATTCCTCCTTCACAGTATTGTTACTAATTTGGTTAGCCCAATCTATATGTAGATTAAAGTCACCCATGATAACTGTTGTGCCCTTATTGCACGCGTCTCTAATTTCCTGTTTAATGCCATCCGCAACCTCCGCATTACTGTTTGGAGGTCTGTATACCACTCCCACTAACGTTTTTTGCCCCTTGGTATTTCTCAGTTCTACCCATACAGATTCCACATCATCAGAGCTAATATCCTTCCTTTCAATTGTGTTAATCCCTTCTTTAACCAGCAATGCTACCCCACCTCCTTTTCCTTTTTGCCTATCTTTCCTGAATATTGAATGCTCCTGGATGTTGAGTTCCCAGCCTTGGTCACCCTGGAGCCATGTTTCCGTAATCCCAATATCATATTCGTTTACCTCTAGTTGCGCAGCTAATTCACCCACCTTATTACGAATGCTCCTCGCATTAAGACACAAGGCCTTCAGGCTTGTTTTTTTAACACTCTTACACCTTTTAGAATTATTATTTACTGTGGCCATGTTTGATTTAAACCCTTGATTTCTCTGACTGCCACCTTTGTTTTTCTCCTTCCTGTCTTTTGCTTCTATCCTTGTTTCCCTTTCCTCTGTCTCCCTGCTCAGGTTCCCAACCCCCTGCCATTTTAGTTTAACCCCTCCCCCATTTTAGTTTAAACCCTCCCCCAACTTCGGTTTGTCATACAGAGTGTGAAAGGAGAGATAGAAATAAGAAGGGGAAAATAGGATACGGTGTGTAGAGACCCTGCACAATGCTTTCTCCAGCATTGCCACTCACCACAGCCAGGACTCTACACCTGCTTTTGATGGCCAGCACGCTTTCTTCCACAGCAGAGAGAATGTACAGGCAGGCTTGGCCTCCTCCAATGGCAGCCTCCTGGTGCAAATTGTGCATGACCTTCTCCTGCAAGAAAGAAGGGAATGTGTTAGTGATATCCTTGTGAGGTTTCTAGAGAATGTGCCTGTCATGATTGAATAGTTGTTATGTAGTATGCAACATGCGAGGTGTGGGGAATTGATGGTTGGAATAGTGTTATGTGCATGAGTCTGAGGAGAAGGATGAAGGGTGATGCAGTGACTTTACAAAGGAAGCGGGGAGCGGGTATTGTGATTCGTGAAGCTGGAGGTGGTGGAGGTGTGAGCAGAGAGTGAGCGAGCAGTATTGTCACCTTGGCAATTCTGGTGAGGATATTGAACCTTTTGTGGCATTCCAGCCAGTTCCTGGGAGCTAAGCTCTTGACAGTCAACCTCTTCTCACAGACAGCAGAGCTGTTCCCTGGGGAGCTTTCTGCTCCTGGGGGAACAGGATCTCCACCCTCCTCTCCATTGCCTGGACCAGGGCCTTCAACGCAGCATCAGAGAACTTGGGTGCCCTTTATGGACCTGTTGCAGTCATTTTAACCATTTGGCATCCTTCCCTGCTGTCTGCAGCCAGAGTGCATTTCCCCATAAAGGGGTGCTGGTTGCCTTCAAGTGGCATCAGAAGCACCCGATTTCCAGTGCCCCAAAAAAGGCATGCAGCCAATGTGTAACACGGGTAGTACTAAATGCAGGGTGAAGTCATTTTAATGAGGTCCCAGCACAAAATTAGTATGCTGTCTGAGACCATGTGAACATGCATGTGGAGCACACATCCCTCCTCCTGAGCATTGGAGAATTTTAGCTATAAGGAAAGATTGGATAGGCTGGGACTGTTTTCTTTGGAACAGAGGAGGCTGAGGGAAGATTTAATTGAGGTGTATAAACTTATGAGGAGCCTAGATAGAGTGGAAAGGAGGGACCTATTTCCCTTAGCAGAGAGGTCAATAACCAGGGAGCATAGATTTAAAGTAATTGGTAGATGGATTAAAGGGGACTTGAGGAGAATTTATTTTCACCCAGGGGTGGTGGGGGCCTGGAACTCACTGCCTGAAAGGGTGGAAGAGGCAGAGACCCTCATCGCATTTAAAAAGTATTTGGATATTCACTTGAAGTGCCATAACCTCCAGGGCTACGGACCAAGAGCTGGAAAGTGGGATTAGGCTTGATAGCTCTTTTTCGGCTGGCACAGACTCAATGGGTCGAATGGCCTCCTTCAGTGCCATAAACCTCTATGATTCTATGATTCACCCCATTCTTGGCGATCGAATTTCTAGGCCAATGTATCTACAGGAAATCAATTTATTTTTGAACCTCTTTGATCTTAAACAATGGCTTCATCTGCACCACATCTGTCAAACTGCAGTACTTTGCGTGGAACTTCAATGTTTTGGAATAAACTGTGGTATTTTCTTTGTTTATAGAAAACATGAAGGTTAAAGTTAATATAAACTTTCTGATCTTAAGGAAAAGCTTGGCCATGATACAAATGAGAACCATCACAATGCAGTGTTATAGATCAAACCTCTGATTTAGGAAAATAGAGAGAATTGAAATAGTGCAGAGGCTGCAAGGAGTAGTCTGCATGGTTTTAGAAACAGAGAGGGCGATTTTGCCAGCCCTGGGGAGGCGGGTATGGAGGTGGGACTGCCGGGAAAATGGCAGAATTTGGAGGCGGGAGCCCAACCCGCCCCCAACCCGCCTCCATGCCATCATCCCAGGAGGCAGGTAGCCGTCCCGCACCGGGTCCTGTCTCCTTGGAGGCGGGAAGCGATTAAAGCCTATTAACTGCCTGCTAACAGGTAGCTAACAGGCAGAAAATAGGATTATCCCCTTTTTGGCCTCACAAGTGCGGGCTTCCCGAAGGCTCCAAAACGCGCCAGCTCAGCGAGGCGAGTACTGGGTCGGAGGCGGGGGGTGCAAAGGTGTGCTGTGAAGGTAAGGGATGGGTGCAAGAGTGGAGAGGTAAGTGCAAAGTGATTTTAAAAGTGCACTTACCTTTGTTTCTTCCTGCAGGCTTCAGTCGGTTTGTATGCGGAGACTCTCTGACCTCCGTGTTGCAGGTGAGAGATGAACGTTGTATTCTCATATGCAACAACCATCTAATTTCTGTAAAAGAAAGAAGGTTGATGAGGTCTTATATGCAAGACCTCATCAAACTGCAGAAAATGTCACTGTTTGACAGCTTCACAGAGCTATCAAACGATGACCATGGGCATCCGCCTCTGAGTCAGCGGAGTTGAAGAATTGCAGGAGAGGCTGTCGAGAGCGGGGCTTGGTTATCCTGTTGATGGTGCTTCAGCTAATCGGGCTGGTGGCAGGTAGTACACTGCTCCTTCCTGGGCTGCGGCAGTCTAGAGCTCGAGCGGGTGGCTTTGCAATGGGGCCGAGCAGCGTTGTCGGGAAGAGGTGAGAGAGAGAGAGGGTGGAGCACACAGGGCGCGGCCGGTGCTACGAAGCCGGGCAGTGCACAGACCCGAGAAGAGGGAGGCAAGAGTTCGCAGGGTTGTTCCAATGACGGGGAAATAATAAAAATTAAACGCGCAGAAAGCCGCGAGGAGCTGCAGTTTGCCACGGGAACCACGGAGAGCGGCATTAGCAGCAGCGCGGGGGGAAGTGCGCGAAGACCATAGGGCGTCGCCATCAAGGCATAAAACGCCAGCCACAGCGCTAGCAACAGCGGAGAAGACAGAAAGTGCGGGAGGCGCCATCTTAATCCAGCGGGGAAGAAGGCAAAGCGCGGGAGGTGCCATTTTGTTAAATCGGGGAAGAAGGCAAAGCGCGGGAGGCGCCATCTTAGAGTTCCAAGATGCCGAAGACTGGCAATATCACTGCCTTCGATAATGCAATAGAAGACTGGACCACGTATGTGGAAAGAGTCGAGGTATGTTGCGAGGCAAACTAAATAGCCGATGAGAAAAAGGCATCGATACTGCTAAACTTAATGGGCGCAAGAACGTACGACCTATTGTGGGACCTGATTACTCCAGCCAAACCGAAGGCGAAGAGTTTTAATGAAATTGTTGCTATCCTACAGGAACACCTAAATCCTACACCGCTGCTGATAGCAGAAAGATTTAAGTTCCACAGGAGAAATCAGCATAAAGATGAGAGCAATGCTGATTACCTTACGGAACTACGCAAGCTATCAAAGCACTGCCAGTTCGGAGCAGGACTGGCAGATACCTTACGGGACAAATTTGTCTGTGGACTCGAGTGAAGGAACCCAGAAGAGGTTACTCTCAGAGAAAGAGCTGACGCTAGATAAGGCTTTCAGCATGGCAGTATCATACGAAGCAGCAGCAAGGGGAGCTGTGGAAATACAGCAAAAGCCACAGGAATATGGCACCCACGAAATGACACGGGAATTTGCAAAATGTTATCGCTGCAGCAGAACAAACCATGACCAGAAGGACTGCTGGTCCAAGGACAAAATATGCAGGCAATGCGGAAAGATGGGACACATTGCACGAGTTTGCAGGTCTGGGAAGAAGCCCAACGACAACAAAAAGGCTACTAAGGAACTGTACAGGAAAGTACAAAAGATGACGGACAGTAGTTCCGAAAACCAGATGAGCGATAGTGAATCTGGGAACAAGAGACTAAGCTTTCTCAAATTTCACAGCGTAATTGCAAAAGAGGATCACCGAACCATTTGGGTCACCCACACGATAGGAGGGTCCCAAGTCAAAATGGAATTGGATACAGGATCAGCTCTAACCGTCATGAATCGACGAGACTACGAGCGGCTATTCTCACACATACCCTTGAAAGAGACATCCATTGTCTTGAAGATGTATACGGGGCAAAAAGCATACCCCAGAGGAAAAATAAGGGTGCCTGTCGAATACAACGGCAAGGAAAGACAGAAATTGTATCTGTACATACTGCAAGATGGTGGACCACCGTTATTGGGACGTGAATGGATCAGAAAGATAAGTTTAGACTGGCACTCCATTCAGGCACTGATGGTGGCTGGTAAAAAGGATGATGACGTCACTCCTGGACGATTGTCAACAATCTTAGCTAACGCCAAAGAAGTATTTCAACAAGAACAGGGAACTCTTAAAGGCGTAACCGCCTCGATAAAAATAGAAGAGAATGCAATGCCCAAGTTTTTCAAAGCAAGACCGGTACCATATGCAATTCGCCCAGCTGTCGAGGCAGAGCTGGAGAATCTGGAGAATGCAGGTGTGTTATCTAAGGTAGACTGGAGCGAGTGGGCGACACCCATCGTTCCTGTCATGAAGAAAACGTTAAACAATAAGTCTGAGGAGCCAAGGAAGGTTCGCATCAGTGGGGACTTCAAGGTGACAGTGAACCCAGTCCTTCACACGGTACAATATCCTCTTCCAAGGATAGAAGATATCTTCGCCTCTCTATTAGGAGGGAAGCATTTTACAAAAATTGACCTAGCACAAGCATATTTGCAGATGGAGCTTGAAGAATCCTCTAGGAAGTATCTCACGATAAACACTCACAAAGGTCTTTACCAGTATAATCGACTGGTATTTGGAGTAGCATCAGCTCCGGCGATATGGCAAAGAGCGATGGAACAAGTCCTGCAAGGAATTCCGGGGACTCGGTGTTACTTGGACGACATCCTAGTGACAGGTGAAGATGACAGTGAACACCTTGCCAACCTAGAGCAGGTGCTCACTAGATTACGTGAACATGGGCTATGGGCCAATCGCCCCAAGTGCGAGTTTTTTAAGAAACAGATATCGTATTGTGGCCACGTGATTGATGAAGAGGGGTTACATAAGTCCCCTGACAAAATTGAAGCGGTAGTTAAGGCTCCAGCGCCTGAAAATGTGTCGCAACTGAGGTCATACCTCGGATTGGTGAATTACTACCATAAGTTTTTGCCGAATTTGTCCACAATTCTGCACCCACTGAACGCCCTACTACAAACTGGAGCAGCATGGAAATGGAGCGATGAAGGTAAGCGGGCCTTTCAGAAGAGTAAGGACCTAATCACTTGAAGAGAAGTATTGGCTCACTACAACCCATCACTACAGATAAGACTGGCGTGTGATGCGTCTCCCTACAGCATTGGGGCGGTACTGTCACATAAACCCCTTGATGGTTCAGAGAGGCCGATAGCTTTTGCGTCACGCTCGTTAACTTCAGCCGAGCGTAACTACGCCCAGATTGACAGAGAGGCCCTCAGCCTGGTGTGGGGGGTGAAGAAGTTCAATCACTACCTGCATGGTCAGAAATTTACTCTACTTACTGATCATCAACCTCTTGTCTCCATTTTCAACCCTCAGAAGGGCGTACCGATAATGACAGCACAACGGCTACAGAGGTGGCCCCTTTTCCTAGGGGCACACCAATATGACATCGAGTACAAAGGAACTAAACAGCATGGGAATGCGGATGGATTCTCGCACCTACCGTTGCTGACGGTGGAAGAAGAACTTGCAGTGGATCCAGTGGAGATATTCCACTCGACCATAGTCGAATGTCTCCCTGTGATGAATGCAAACATAGAAAAGGAAACACGAAATGACCCGACACTCTCCAGGGTCTATGATTTAACGGTGAAGGGATGGCCAGCACATGGCGAACCACTGCTGCCAGCATTCTCGCCGAGAAGAGAACAGCTGTCAGTGTGCAGAGGAACCTTGATGTGCGGATCCAGAGTAGTAATTCCACCCAAATTGAAGGATAGAGTGCGCAATGTGCTTCATGAGGGTCATCTGGGAGGGGTAAAAATGAAGAACTTAGCCAGAGCATTTGTGTGGTGGCCGGGAATCGATAGAGAAATTGAAGAGATAACCAAGAGCTGTACAGGATGCCAGAAGGTCCAAAATGCCCCACCAGAAGCCCCTCTACATCCATGGGAGTGGCCCTCATCTCCATGGCAAAGGGTGCACATTGATTTTGCTGGTCCATTTATGGACTCGATGTTTTTAATTGCGGTGGATGCACATTCAAAGTGGCCAGAGGTAATGGGCCAGAAATTCCAGGCCAGAAGCGTGAGTACGGTCGGGTTACTCACGCATCTGGCCGTTGGAAATGCCGGCGTTCAGCAGGAACAGCGCATGCGGGGAACGCCGGCATTTCCAGACCCGAGGTCTATTCACAGCGCGTGCGACTGCACAGGCAGCGCTTGCGCAGTGAACTTTGTAGATTTCACTGATGGATTCAGTGAGGGTAAGTCCCTAGAACTTGCACTTCAAAAAAGCAAGTGTAAAGTTGTTCATTGGCTGGGGAAGGAGATATATTTTTTGGAGGAGCTTATGAAATGCAATATTTAGGTTTGGGAAAGGGAGGGAAGTTATTTTAAGAAATTTTAACTAAGTTTTAAACTTTAATTTTTTTTTTTTTAATGGGTTTTCAGAACGGTAGGTAGAAGGAGCAATTGTGGCTGTGTGAATGGAATGTGAGAATGAGTTATGTATGTATGTCCACATATATTCCTTTCCGTATATGTATGTATGTTTTATATTCCTTTACTAATGTGTATGAATGTATATTTTTAATTATGATTTTCCAATAAGTTACTTTCTCTGAAAGTCATAATTAAATAATACATTCATACACATAAGTAAAGGAATATATACATAACACGCAAAGGAATATATACAGACATACATACTTTCAGAAGCTCCACGATAAGAAATATCTTCCTCCGCAGCCTCTGGAGCAACTGTACCCATGCTTTTTTCATGTGTAAGTTGTAATGACTGGACCTCACTGAAAGCATTAATGAAAGTGGCGAATTATACTGCGTACGCGCTGCCTGTGCAGTCGCACGCGTTCTGCCTCTGAACCCCTTCGTTCAGAGGACAGGAAATGCCGGTTTTCCCCACATGCACTGTGCATGCTGAAAACCGGCATTTCATCCGGCCAGATGCGTAAGTACCCCGACCGTACTAGCGCATTTGGAAGGGAATTACTGGGCCAACATTTTACATGTCAATAAAATAAAAAATTTAACAATTGCACAACTTGCCCCCTCGCATCTGCGACTGAGGGTCCAAGGAGGTGCATTGCGCAAGAGGTCATCATCGTACGTATCCTCACACTGTTCCCTTTGGGGAACTGTATGAAGTGGTGGAAGGATTTATGGCCGTGATTAACGCTCATTCCGTGACCGTAACCATCTTTGAACCAGCCATTAGGGTGGTTAGTCCTATGGCGGGCGGGTTTTACGGGCTCCCACAACCCATCTGAGGCGGGGGGGCCACCAACACCCACGGACGCAAGCATCCCGCTGGATGTCCACCCAGAATTTAAAGTTGGAGCTCTGACTCCACTTGCCGGGACTGTCTGGAGTGGGGTTCAAAACCCTACTCCTTCTGGCCCAGCGGCGGGGATGCTTACTGCTACGCAAAAGGCCCACTCCGCACAAAAGGTGACACCCATACGTTTCCTGCGCCTTTTCACTCCCCGTGACTGGAGCCCTATGCTGCCATTTCACGTTGCTAATTGGATTGGGCCTTTGTCATAGCGGTAGGATCCCCGCCGCTGGGCCAGATCAGGGTAGGGTTTCGAACCCCGCTCCAGACAGTCCCGGCAAGTGGAGTCGGAGCTCCGGCTCTAAATTCTGGGTTGACATCCAGTGGGATATTTGCGTCCGTGGGTGTGGGTGGCCCCCCCTCCTTGTATAGCTTGTGGGAGCCCGTAAAACCCTCCCGCCATAGGACTAACCGCCCTAATGGCTGGTTCAAAGATGGTTACGGTCACGGAATGAGCGTTAATCATGGCCATAAATCCTTCCACCACTTCATACAGTTCCCCAAAGGGAACAGTGTGAAGACACGTATGACGACGACATTGCTAAATAAATAAATAAATGGAATTTAAAAAATTCTTTTAGGGCTTTTAAAAGTCTTTAAATTGCTTTAATTCTCTTTAAAACTACTTCAGATTACTCAAAATAATGTAAACATTTAAAAAAGTTTATGAAAGTTACCAAAATCTTCAAAAAACTTCCAAAAACCTATTTAAACTGCTGCTTTGCATGTAAAAATGGTTAGCAGCTTGACAGAAACATTGGGGGCGTGTCTAGTAAAACTGAGACCTCAAGGGGCGTGTCTCACTTGCACTGCACGCTCCTGACTTCGCGCTGGCTGCACTCCTGGGCGGCGTGACGTCATACGCTGCCCGGGATTCTTCTTCTGGAAACACCAATTCCAGGCGTCCCTGGAGCTGATCGGCAGTAGCGCGGGGTAAGTGTAAATACGGGGCTTGCACGCGCTGCAAGCCCCGTTCTGGAATTTCTGGGCCAATAAAAATGTCCTCAACCACCACAGAAAAACCTATCACAGTCTTACGGACCATATTCGCCGGGAATGGGCTGCCTGAACAGATTTGCTCCGACACTGGACCACAGTTTGTGTCTGAAGAGTTCCGGAGGTTCTTATAGAACAATGGTGTTAATCATTACACATCCGCCCCATATCATCCGGCCACTAATGGATTGGCCGAGTGGTTCGTTCAAACATTCAAGAAGGCTATCAAGGCAATGTGTAATGAAGATATACCCCTACAGCACAAGGTGGATAACTTCTTGTTTGCCTACCGGAATGCGACACATGCGGTTACCATCCAAACTCCAGCCATGATGTTCTTCACTCGAAGACTACGATGCCGCTTGGATTTGGTTAAGCCAAACATCAGAAGAGATGTGGAGAACAGGCAGTTTCAGAATATGAATGAAAGGCCGACCAGGAGTTTTAAGATAGGTCAACCAGTTTTGGCCCGGGACTACCGCACAGAGAAATGGCAGCCAGGAATGATCTGTACATGGCAAGGACCTCTAATGTATACCGTGGACGTTGGAGAGAGCATTGTAAGATGCCATGCTGACCAGGTTCTCGAGTCACTGGGAAACATCAACTCCACACCACGATCTGATACACCTGGCGATGAAACCGAAGTACCAATTGCATCTACCTCAGAATCGGTGATATTGGGAGCAGACGAACCAAACAACGACGTTGATCCCGACTCAACGTTGCCAGAAGAACCTGATACCCCAAAGAGGCGTTATCCAGACAGAATCAGGAAGCCTCCTCAAAGACTGAACTTATAATTGCTTAACTTCAACTAATGTATCTAGCAACTGTAATTGTAAATATGTTATTTCATTGTTAATTGAATGTTATGTACTGTTTAGCTAAAAGGTGAGGAATTGTAGTGTATGTACTTTGCAGAAGGAACTATATTCTGCAGCACCTGTATACTGCAGTACCAGTAGTGACCACCCCTGTATATAAGCCTGTGTAGTAACATTTGCATAGTAGTTCCAGGTTGCCTCCATTCAGTAAAGACCTGTTATAACCAACGCCTGCAGTCCGTGTCTCAATTATACACGGACATAATAGCAGCGCCATAACGATACCGCACACACCCCTGCTACTAGGCGTAACTTCACCATAACCACTGATGTGCATGACAGTAGACTCAATGGGAGCAATGAGAATGTTAAAGTCTCTTTCAACAGTTCACTCCAAGTGTTTCCCAACATGTCCAAGAAGAAGAGAACCTGTTGTATATTGGAAACAGAGGCCTTGATGACAACAATCTAAAAATTCCTGAGAGGTACTTTGCCTAGCCTAGGACCTCTGCCATGTCGGCTACACTGCAGCTGTCCCTGAAGTTGCTATATGGACTGCAGTGTTGCAATTCTGTGCATCAATACAAACACAAAATACTGCGGATGCTAGAAATCTGAATTAAAAACAGAAAATGCTGGAAATACTCAGCAGGTTAGGCAGCATGTGTGGAGAGAGAAACAGAGTTAATGGGGATGATTTTGCCAATGGGGGCGCGTTGGAGGCGGGACTGCTGCTTGTCCCGCCGCCATCGACTTGTGGCCAGCCCACGCTATTTTCCCTTGATTGACCTTGATAAGCCCGTCCAGTGGGCCTAGCAGTCCAATTAAGGGAAAGCCGGTTACAGAGAACAGCAGCGTATGACGTTTCATCTGTCAAAAATTTTTGACAGATGAATTGTCATCGTTTGACAGCTTTGAGAAGCTGTCAAACACTGACATTCTCTGTTGTATGGTGAGTTCTTGTACCAAACCTATTTCCTGAGCAGAAAGCAGATGGCTGTTGCATCGGAGAATGCAGCAGCCATTCTGTCATCTCTGCCATTGAGATGCCGGAACCTCCGGATCCCCAACGATTGAAGCCTGCAAGAAGAAACAAAGTTAAGGAAACTTTTTCTAACACTTTTCACTCACCTCACATAATTACCTCTCCACACTTGCACCTATCACTCATTTCCACTGCGCACTTTTGCACCCCTCCGACCCCCTCCAACCCACTGCTCACCTCGCTGACCCTGCCGGGGTTTCTCGATGTCAGGAAACCCGCACCTCTGATGGAAAAATGGGGATAATCTTCTTAACTGCCTGGTAACTACCTGTTAACAGGCAGTTAAGTGGCTGTAATCCCATTCCCGCCTTTAAGAGATGGAACCTGGCGTGGGTCGGGTACCCGCCTCCTGGGAAGATGGCAAGGAAGCGGGTTGGGGGCGGGATGGGTACCCGCCCCCAGATTCTGCCATTTTCCCAGCAGTCCCACCTCCAAACCCACCTCCCTAGGGCTGGCAAAATCACCCCCAATGTTTCAGGTCGACGACCTTTCATCAGAACTGGAAAAAGTTAGAGATGGAACAGGTTTTAAGCAAGTTCAAAGGCAGGGAAAGGGGGGAGGGGAGGAAAGAACAAGGCAAAAGGAGATGGTAATGGGACAAGTAAAGAAACAAAAGATGGGTCTAAAGGAGGTGTAAATGTGGATAGCAAAATCATCAACAGCTGCCGTCTGAAAAAATGGGGGCAAAGGTTATGGTCTGAAATTGTTGAACTCAATGTTGAGTCCGGAAGGCTGTAAAGTGCCTAATCGAAAGATGAGGCGCTGTTCCTCGAGATTACGTTGAACTTCATACACCTCCTCTAGACCCATCTTTTGTTTCTTTACTTGTCCCATTACCATCTCCTTTTGCCTTGCACCATCATCCCTTTTGCCCTTTTATCTCTCCTGCCTTCCATCCTATCACAGACCTTCCCTTTTGTTCTTTTCTCCCCTCCCCCCCTTTCCCTGCCTCTGTATTTGCTTAAAACCTGTTAGACCTCTAACTTTTTTCCAGTTCTGATGGAAAGGTCATCGACCTGAAACGTTGGGGGCGATTTTCTCAGCCCTGAGGAGGCGGGTTTGGAGGCGGGAAAGGCAGGAAAATCAGATACAATGAGTGCGGGTTTGGAACCCGCCTCTAACCCACTTCCGTGCGGTTTTGCCGGTGTCGGTTTTGCAAGGCGGGAAACGGGCCTGCCTCCAGCTGGCCAGAGAGGTTGTTAAAAGCCTTAAATGCTCGTTAAGGACCTCTCTAATCCTAATTTGAGAGGCACTCGTTATTTTTCGACATTTCCAGCATGTTCCACGACCCTCCTAAAGCACACCAGCTAAACCTGGCGGGAAAAAGCCATCAGATGAATAATGTAAATAAAAAATCTGATGGCTACTGCTGTAATTGTGGCGTGAGTCATTTCGCGAATGGGGCTTTCACATTGACGGCATAGGATTACTTGCAATTGTCAGTATGGTGGTCAAATTGCTAGGAATCCACTGGTCCTTGGCCATTGTCGATGCTCAGGTAAGAAGCTGCGAGGCAAAAGTGCTTGATTGGCTAGGCTAAGCAAATCTGGCCAAGATGAGTGCATTCTTTGCATCCCAGGCAGCAATGTACTCGCGTACTGTTGCCACTGGTTGATGGGCCTCTGCAAGATGTTCGTTTTCGCTCTCCTCCTCCTCCTCATCTGAGGAGGATATGTGACGAGCCACTTGGTCCTCAGGAATCTGCAAGCCACGACGTTGTGCCATGTTGTGAATTGCACAGCAAACCATGACGATTCTGGAGGCCATGGCTGCTGAGTACGACAGGGCTCCACCTGATCTGTCTAGGCATCTGAAGCGCATCTTCAGCAAACCGATGGTTTGCTCGATTATGGCTCTGGTGGACATGTGGCTGGAGTTGTAGCTCTCCACAGCTTTGTTGGATGGGAACCACAACGGCGTCATTAGCCACGTCTTCAGGGGATAGCCCTTGTCTCCAAGTAGCCATCCATTAAGTTGGTCTGGCGGACTGAATAGCAGAGGTATACTAGACTGGCGCAATATGAAGGAGTCATGGCAACTGCCAGGGTACTTGGCTCCAACAATGCAAAATTTCCTTCTTGTGGTCACACACCAGCTGAACGTTAAGGGAGTGGAAGCCCTTGCGATTGACAAAAATACCTGGATGGGCCACATGTGTGCAGTCAACGACGCCCTGCACCCTTGTAAAGCCTGCCAGATTAGCTAATCCAACCGCACACACCGTGACACTTGCTTGATCCTTGGTGAAATGGATGTGATTGTGTGCAATGGCAAAGAGGGCATCGGTTATCTGCGTGATGCAAGTGTGTGCAGCCGCCTGTGAGATGCCGCTGATGTCTGCTGCTGATCCCTGGACTGAGCCGCAGGCAAAAGGTTGAGTGCGGTGGTGACTTTGACAGCCACTGGTAAGGGTTGTCCATCTGGCCCTCTGGCCTGCAGGTGTTGTTGCAGCATTGCACAGATGTCACCCACTACCTCTCGCAAAAGTCGGAGGTGCCTTTGGCACTGCTGCTCAGACATGTTGAGGTAGCTGTACAGAATTAGCAATGAGGCTGGGGTTATTTGTCACTGGCCAGTCAGAAGTCTCTGAGCTGCTCCAGGGATGCCCTTGCAGTTTTGAAGCGCTCCCCTATTCCTGAGTTCTGACCCCCCCGGACTTATTCGGTGGCGATGTGGACAGAAAACAACGTGACTCGTGGTTTGGGTGCAAAACAGAGCAGTATTTATTGAAAACAAAAGAAACAAACAACTTAAAATAACACTTCTGCTTAAACGCAGTACACTTAGTGTCCACTAGAGGGCTCCCTACTCAGTGCAACACTGCTTTTACTTTAAATCCAGTACTTTTTACTTAAAAGACCCTTTACTCACTACAGCACCTTAGCTTAGTGGCTTTTACTTAAAAACACAGCACTTTAATACAGTTACTTTAAAACAGCTAACAGCATTCACCACGGCACTCAGCTTGATGCAACACTCCTTTTAATACAGTTTTAAATACAGCACTTTGAAACAGCTACTCCCTTTTAATACAGGTTTAAATACCGAATCCAGTGCTCACTATAGCACTTCTCTGCTAGGTGCAACACTGTCTTTTACTTTAATAGGGGAGGAAAAACGGACACAACGAGGGAAATCGACTAAAATACACAATTCTAATGAAATCCCCACTTTACTCCCACCCCTATGCCTATCCTAAGTTGCCTTGTGGAAGGCCAGAAAAGTATATGCTCACCACTGTAATGCCAGCTCCATGCCCTGCGAACTTAGATCTTCACTGCCCCGAAGTGAAAAACACCCCAGTGTTTTAAAAGTAAACTGCTGTTGTTTCGCTTCCACAGGCAGACTCCCACACTGTAGATGCACACGGAGGCAAGGCTAGAGAGAGAGAGAGAGCTTCTGGGAAGCTATCTTTCATGGCCCGCCCAGCTCCGGATGCTTCTGGGGTAAAACAAAAGGGATCCAAACTGCCCCATTGTCTAGGGTGGGTTTGAATAAAGTTGCAGTTTAAATGTGTCCATTGTCTGTGATGGCTATCGAATAAAGCTGCAGTGGTTTGAATGTGTCTTCATTGTCTGTGATGGGCCATCGAATAAAGCTATTTCCTTGATTGCTTGAGTAAATAGCCTTGAAGGTATTGTAAACAGAAAGTCATTGTTCTGTGGTCAACTGAAACTGCAGTCTAAAGTGGTTACTCCCTTGTGTACACAAAGTAGCAGTTTCTTTAAACACATCGATTGTCTCTGCAGGGAGGGGGGCAGACTCCCCTTTGATTGGCAGTTTTGACTGCTCCATTGTCCTTTTCTCACAGACACAAGCTGCTCTTTCCAAGTCCTTTTTTTTTGTCTTCGGCCATGCGGTCGGACGGCCATTTTATCCCTGGAAATTTAAAGGCACATCGCCCAGGGATTCTTTAATCAAAAATAATTAATCTTCAGAACTGTAAATTATTGCGAATTCTTGCAATCCCCCATCGGATACTAAAACTTGCTTGCAGTATCTTTGCCAAAAGTGAGCAATAAATTCTGACCCCTCCACAAACAACTGAGGTCCTGAATTCTCTTCCAAGTTAATAACATATTTATAAAATTCACTAGATAGCCCAAAGAGCATGCTCTGGTGTATAATTCTGGGATATATGAATACATTTAAATAAAATAATGTTATAGAAAATTCTGATAAGAACTTGAGAATTTTCTGGAAGTTTCTGAAAAAGACAAAGAAAACATCTCGCCAGGTCCCCTGACTCGGGGAAGTGTAATCAGGTCCCGTGACCTTGACCCACAATAGAATCCTGGAACTATACCACACTCAAAACTTATACACTAATAGAGCACTGAAATTAAAATTAACATGTTCTACCATAACACACGTTCTACCTTAACAACATGTTCTACCTTAAACCATAAATTAAAATGAACCCGTTCTACCTTAACACACGTTCTACCTTAAAAGCATGTTCTACCTTAATACAGCTATATACTAGTGCCACCCGTCTCTGGGCGGCCAGCTCAGTCCCTGATTGGGCTGCCACAGGCTGCTCCTTGCTGCGTGGCTGGACTGTTTCCAGCTTCTGGTCCCTCGCAGCTTATGGCTGCTGACTGGGGACCTCTGTTCTTTGGCCTCTCCCTGGTTTGGGAGACCGCCCTACTCCACTGTAAAGTGGGTGACCATACTTTCTTGGGCTGGGGCACCTGAAGAGATCTCCTAGGGAGTGTTGCCGGAGGGGCTACCCTGGCAAGCAGAGCCTTAGCTCGGGTCACACTCCCTGCTGGCCGGGGACCTCCTCCTTTGGGTCCCTCCCTTCCCAAACCTGGGCTGGGGACAGGCAATCCCTTGCCACTGGCTGCCGGTGGCAGAGAGCCTCCCCCTTCCGGTCTAAAACCTGGTTCAGGCTCCACCCCGGAGTCCCACAAGAGAGGGGGAATCACACGGGCCAAGTGCTGGGGAGCTCCTGTAATCCCAGCTGCCTGTTCCCCTGCCCCCTGTTTAAATAAACCGCACTGTTTGATATAACTGGCTGCCTGCCAGTAATCCTGTTCAAAATCCTGAATAGCTCCTCCCCTAACGCAAGCCACAGCGCTTGCCTGTGAACTTGGACCTGCTGGGGGCTGGGGATTTCTATTCTCAGATTCACTCCCAGCTGCCCGTTTCCCTGTGGGTCCCATTAAGCTAAATGGGACCTTTTTAGACTGGGGTGAATTGGTCAGGTCCTCCGAGTGGACCACCATGCTGGGGGCTCCTGTCTCCACCGAATATCTCCCCTGCACCATCTCCTCCCCCATCTCAACATAGGGCCTGCTCCCCTCAGCTTTTTAGCGGGGACACAGGTCAACAGGCTGCGCTGGCTCTAGTCATTGCTGGGAGTGAGGTGGGGCAGATGGGGTCAAAGCACCGGTGGTGGCTGCTATTTTCCCTGGTTGGTCAGAAGAGACCGTGGGGACTGCAAAAATGACTCAATTGCTGCGGGAGGGAGGTTTGGCCCTGCCTTTTGGGCTGGGGCTGTGGGATCCTTTCCCTTGTCCTTCCAAGGATTTTTACAGTCTTTTCTCCAGTGACCGTCTTTCCCACACCCGTAGCAATTTAACCTAGCCTGAGAGGGCCGGTTCCCCCCCTGGTGCCACTCTTTCATACTCTGGCTCCTAGGTTTAACCTCATGGACTCTTCCCTTGGGCTGGGGAGCCTCGATACCCCTCATAGTAACATAGTAACATAGAGATAGGAACAGGAGTAGGCCATTCGGCCCTTCGAGCCTGCTCCGCCATTCAATGAGATCATGGCTGATCCTCGTCTGAGATCATAGCTGATCTTACCAGTTCAGTACCCCGTCCCTGCCTTTTCTCCGTAACCCTTAATCCCCTTAGCCTTCAGAAATATATCCAATTCTCTCTTGAAAATATTTATTGAATTAGCCTTCACAGCCCTCTGTGGCAGGGAATTCCACAGGCTCACCACTCTGAGTGAAGAAATTCTTCCTCATCTCTGTTTTAAATGATTTGCCCGCTATTTTTAGACTGTGGCCCCTGGTTCTGTGCTCCCTGGCCATTGGAAACATTCTCTCTGAATTCAGCCTGTCCAGGCCTGCCATAATTTTATATGTTTCGATGAGATCCCCTCTCAATCTTCTAAACTCCAGTGAGTACAAGCCCAAACTATTTAATCTCTCTTCGTAGGTCATTCCTGCCATTCCAGGTATCAGCCTGGTGAATCGCCGTTGCACTCTTTCCATGGCAAGAACATCCTTCCGCAGATGGGGCGACCAAAACTGTACACAATACTCCAGATGCGGTCTCACCAGCACCTTGTACAGCTGTAGTAAGGTATCCCTATTCCTATACTCGAACCCCCTTGATATGAAGGCCAACATACCATTTGCCTTCTTAATCGCCTGTTGCACCTGCATGCTCTCCTTCAGTGACTGGTGCACAAGAACACCCAGGTCCCTCTGCACTTCCCCATCTCCCAATCTATTGCCATTTAGATAATAATCTACCCTCCTGTTTTTACCCCCAAAGTGGATAACCTCGCATTTATCCACATTATAGTGCATCTGCCACGTATCCGCCCATTCCCCCAACCTGTCCAAATCGCACTGTAGCCTCCTGACATCCTCATCAGAGCCCACCCCTCCTCCTAGTTTAGTGTCGTCAGCGAATTTGGAAATATTGCATCCAATTCCCTGATCCAGATCATTTATATATATTGTGAACAGCTGGGGTCCCAGGACAGATCCTTGCGGCACCCCGCTGGTCACTGCCTGCCACTCTGAAAACGAGCCGTTTATTCCAACTCTCTGTTTTCTATCCGCCAGCCAGTTCTCTATCCACGTTAATACTTTGCCCCCAATCCCATGAGCCTTAATTTTGCATGACAATCTTTTGTGTGGAACCTTATCGAAGGCTTTCTGGAAGTCAAGGTACACCACATCCACTGGCTCTCCCCCATCTATTTTACCAGTTACTTCCTCAAAAAATTCCAGCAGATTAGTCAAACACGATTTACCCTTTGTAAATCCATGTTGACTCTGTCCGATCCTTTCCCCATTTGTCAAGTGCTCCGCTATTTTATCCTTAATAATGGACTCTAGCATTTTGCCCACAACCGATGTAAGGCTTACTGGTCTATAATTCCCTGCTTTCTCTCTACCCCCCTTTTTAAATATTGGGGTAACATTAGCTACCCTCCAATCCACGGGTACTGTTCCCGAGTCAATGGAGTTCCGGAAGATGATCCTTAGAGCATCTGCTATCTCCAGGGCCACCTCCTTAAGTACCCTAGGATGTAGTTTATCAGGCCCCGGGGATTTGTCGGCCTTCAGTCCCCTCAACTTACCCAACACCATATCCCTAGAGATACTAATTTCTGTCAGCTCCTCCCTCTCATTAGTCCCTATGTTTGCCGATATTCCTGGGAGGTTATTTGTGTCCTCCTTTGTGAATACAGAACCAAAGTATGAGTTTAATTGGTCTGCCATTTCCTTATTCTCCATTATATATTCTCCCGAATCGGACTGCAGGGGACCGACTTGGGATTTTACCAGTCTTTTCCTCCTGATATACCGATAAAAGCTTTTGCAGTCTGTCTTTATTTTTGCTGCAAGTTTACTTTCGTATTCTATTTTCCCCTTCCTGATTAATCCCTTTGTCCTCTTCTGCTGTATCCTGTACTGCCCCCAATCTTCCGGTCTGGTGCTTTTTTTTGCCAGTTGATATGCCCTTTTTTTTGATTTTATGCTGTCCCTAATTTCCCTCGTTATCCACGGTTGAGTCACCTTTTTAGGTTTATTTTTATGCCAAACCGGTATAAACATGTTCTGGAATTCTTCCATTCTATCTTTGAATGCTTGCCATTGTCTATCCACTGTCAATCCCCCCAGAAACACCACCCAATCAATCTTACCCAATTCCCGTCTCATACCCTCGTAATTCCCTTTATTTAAGTTCTGGACCTTAGTCTCTGATTCAATTTCCTCACTCTCCATCTCGACTGAGAGCTCGATCATATTATGATCGCTCTGACCCAAGGGGCCTCGTACAAGAAGATTGGTGATAAGTCCCTTCTCATTGCACAATACCCAGTCTAAAATGGCCTGATCTCGAGTCGGCTCCTCGACATATTGGTCCAGATAACCGTCCCGAAAACATTCCAGGAATTCCTCCTCCTCAGAATTTTTACTAATTTGGGTAGTCCAATCAATATGTAAATTAAAGTCACCCATGATGACAGCTGTGCTCTTATCGCACGCTTCTCTAATTTCCCTTTTTATGCCTTCCCTCACCTCCATATTACTATTTGGAGGCCTATATATCACACCCACTAACGTTTTTCTCCCCTTGCTATTTCTCATTTCTACCCATACAGATTCCGTTTCATCCGTGTTAATATCCTTCCTTTCCATTGCATTAATCCCCTCCTTTACCAGCAATGCTACCCCACCTCCCCTACCTTTTTGCCGATCCTTCCTAAATATTGTATATCCCTGGATGTTAAGTTCCCAGCCTTGCCCACCCTGCAGCCACGTTTCTGTAATCCCAATCAAATCATACTTGTTTACCTCTATTTCCACAACTAATTCATCCACCTTGTTCCTAATGCTTCTAGCATTAAGATACAAAGCCTTCAGGCTTGCTTTTTTCACACTCTCATTATGAATTAGTTTGGCCCTTTGTGTTTCTCTCCTTTGCTTATTGCTTCTCACCTTTCTACCATCTATTTCTGACTTCATATGACTTCCCTCTTTTCCACTACCTAGGTTCCCATCCCCCTGCCAAATTAGTTTAAATCCTCCCGAACCGTCCTAGAAAATATTACCCCGAGGACATCGGCTCCCTCACAGTTCAGGTGTAGACCGTCCCCTTGGTACAGGTCACTCCTCCCCAAGAACTGGTTCCAATGCCTCAAGAATTTAAATCCCTCTCCCTTGCACCACTGCTCAAGCCACGTATTTAGCTTATCTATCTTACTCTCTCATGTTCCTGAAGGCTACTGTGAGCTTGCGGATCACCGCTTCTTCAGTGGTCTGGGGGTCTCGGGGGTCAAACTAAGCCATGACCTGGGCTTGGATCTGGGGTAGGCTGTTTGTCATGAGACACCGGAGCCAATGAGTCAATTGGGCTGGATCCAGTGCTGCCCGCCCTGGCATTCCCGGGCACGTGCTCCGATAGACTGGCCACAGCCTGTCTGCAAACGCCTGCGGGGACTCCCCTGGGAACTGCACTGTTCTTTCCACCCGAGCGAACGGGCTACCATTATTGAGTCCCATGGCCTCCAGTACCTAATTCTTGAGATCCTCATAATCCCTCTGCCCCCTCTTGCACTCGCCAGATAGGGACTGGAGGAGATCACCTGCCAGGGAAAACAGCAGCATTTTTGCTTGTTCTGCCTCATCACAGTCATTTACACAAGCTGCCTGCTCTAGCTCCCTGAAGTGCAGAGAGGGGTCTCCCATTTCAGTGAGCTTAGGGATGTGGCTAACCATGTCCCTGAGCTGGTGGGTGCCATACGGCACCACAAACTGGTTCTGGATGGTCCCTTGGGTCATCTTCATCAACGGATGGATCGTACCTCCGTTGTTGGAGGAGGTACACTGGTCCCGGTCCTGGCCTATCTAGCGGGGCCTGCTGTGCTTCCTCTACCTTCCCATCCTTCACCCCACTTTGCTGCCAGAGCTCCTGAAAGCTCGGAGCTATGGGTGGCGGTCGTGGGACCTCTGATTCCCTGGCCAACCTTTCCCTGGGTGTTGCCTGTGGGGCTGTTTTACTTAGGTTGCCAGTAAAATCCGGCTGACCTGCCTTCGGGCTGATCAGGCAAATCATCCACTTTGCTCTTTTTAAAGCCATCTTAAGGCTTTCTATCTCTGCCCTACAGGGGCCATGATCTGCTTCCTCAAACCCTTGCTTGCAGGCCAGCTTATATGCTGCCTTTACTTCTCTAACCTTCTCCCCCTGCTCTTTTAATTCTTGTATGAGGCGAGCGTTCTCCTCCCGCACCCTCATCTCATTGTTCTTTGCCTCTGCAACTAGGCACTTCAGGTACTCTGACTCATGCCTCGTGTGGCTTTTGCCCTCACTAAACTGAACTACCAGGCGCTTTACCTTGGCCTGGTATTCGTCAACCTCCCTTTCCCTATCCCAACTCTCTGCCCTGCCTTCCCTAAGCCTGCGGGTAACCTCCCCAAGCCTGCGGGAACCTAACCACAAACAAACCAGTGGGATAAAAAGAAACCCAATAACTGCTGCTCTTTCCAGACCCAAACCACTGTCTGCCACATCGCACACCGTTGCTGAGGGTCCTGCCGCGGTCGCCATTTTGTACGGAATTAGCAATGGGGCTGGGGTTATTTGTCTCTGGCCAGTCAGAAGCCTCTGAGCTGCTCCAGGGCCCCCTTGTGGTTTCGAAGCGCTCCTCTATTCCTGAGTTCTGACCCCCGGACTTATTCGGTGGTGATGGGGACAGAAAACAACATGACTCGTGGTTTGGGTGCAAAACAGAGCAGTATTTATTGAAAACAAAAGAAAGAAACAACTTAAAATAACACTTTTGCTTAAACACAGTACACTTAGTGTCCACTAGAGGGCTCCCTACTCAGTGCAACACTGCTTTAACTTTAAGTCCAGTACTTTTTACTTATAAGACCCTTTACTTACTACAGCACCTCAGCTTAGTGGCTTTTACTTAAAAACACAGCACTTTAATACAGTTACTTTAAGACAGCTAACAGCATTCACCACAGCACTCAGCTTGATGCAACATTCCTTTTAATACAGTTTTAAATACAGTACTTTAAAACAGCTACTCCTTTTAATACAGTTTTAAATACAGCACTTTGAAACAGCTACTCCCTTTTAATACAGGTTTAAATACCGAATCCAGTGCTCACTATAGCACTTCTCTGCTAGGTGCAACACTTTAATAGGGGAGGAAAAACGGACACAACGAGGGAAATCGACTAAAATACACAATTCTAATGAAATCCCCACTTTACTCCCACCCATATGCCTATCCTAAGTTGCCTTGTGGAAGACCAGAAAAGTATATGCTCACCACTGTAATGCCAGCTCCATGCCCTGTGAACTTAGATCTTCACTGCCCCGAAGTGAAAAACACCCCAGTGTTTTAAAAGTAAATTGCTGGTGTTTTGCTTCCACAGGCAAACTCCCATGCTGTAGAGGCACACGGAGGCAAGGCTAGAGAGAGAGAGAGAGCTTCTGGGAAGCTTTGGGGCCCACCCAGCTCCGGATGTTTCTGGGGTAAAACAAAAGGGATCCAAACTGCCCCATTGTCTAGGGTGGGTTTGAATAAAGTTGCAGTTTAAATGTGTCCATTGTCTGTGATGGCTATCGAATAAAGCTGCAGTGGTTGGAATGTATCTTCATTGTCTGTGATGGGCCATCGAATAAAGCTATTTCCTTGATTGCTTGAGTAAACAGGCATTGTAAACAGAAAGTCATTGTTCTGTGGTCAACTGAAACTGCAGTCTCAAGTGGTTATTCCCTTGCATATACAAAGTAGCCGTTTCTGTAAACACATCGATTGTCTCTGCAGGGAGGGTGGGGGGGAATCTTCCCTTTGATTGGCAGTTTTGACTGCTCCATTGTCCTTTTCCCACAGACACAAGCTGCTCTTTCCAAGTCCTTTTTTTTTGTCTTCGGCCATGCGGTCCGACGGCCATTTTATCCCTGGAAATTTAAAGGCACATCGCCCAGGGATTCTTTAATCAAAAATAATTAATCTTCAGAACTGTAAATTATTGCAAATTCTTACATAGCTGACCCTGTGTCTGTAGACCCTGTTTGGGGGGTATCTCCTGCGCTGACGGGCTTCCATGCGCTGGCCCCTTCTGGCCTGTGCGGCTTCATGTGGGTGAGCAGCAGCGTGGCGCTCCTGTTGTTGCTGCTGCTGCTGTTGGTGCTGCTGTTGTTCCTGGTTCTGCTGGTGCCGCGGCTGGTCTTCGTGCTCACCCAATGTCCAGAAGGGAAGGAAATAAATGGCTCCCATGCTTCTGGTATATGCCTCAGTTGAGGAAATGCTCAGTGAAGGTGGCGAGTGGGGTTTCCCAGGAGGTCACACTGGAGATGGGTGTCAGGCTCCAAACTTCCACAGCTGTGGTTATGCCTTCTAAATGTTCCCCCAGACCTGAGACAACAAAGTCCTGCCACCTGCAAATGATGGCTGATCAAATCTCCTCTTTAATGGTTGAGCTGCAGCTGATAGTCAGCAATCCAATTGTGCTCCCGCCAGGTTTACCATCGTGTTTCAGAACAGGCGTGTTTCACGTGGGAAAAGGTTTAAAATCGCAAAGGCCTTTCAAAATGGCATTATAGAGGCAATTTAGTGCTTGTTAAGGGCCTTACTAGCCTATCCCTCCTCTTGGAGGCGGGGCGGAGATGGGACCATTAGACACAAATTAATGAAAATTGCTTGGAGGCGGGATGGAGGCGGGGTTGGGCCCGCATGCCAGTTTTTGCAATTTTAACCCCCCACACGCCTCCAATCCCGCCTCCACGGCCCAATGAAAATCCTGCCCTTTGTCTTTTCACCACTTTGACCTAAAACTATCTTCTCTATCGCCAAAGCTGCCTCAACAAAGCTTCATACCTTTTGTACAAAATGCTTATTTTACCCACAGAAGCTTCTAATTCTCTAAGTGTGTCCAAGACTAGAATATTGCTCTCGTATCTGGGGAAGCTTTTTCAATCCTTCTCTTGCATTCCTGGACAGGAAACCATAAAAATCCGGTTGTCTGATATGCTGTTCTTTTACATCCAAGCTTCAGCTTCTCTTTCTCTGTTACCACCTTTCTTACCTCTCTATTTTATCAACACCCTGAAGGTCACTATTCTTCTGAACTTTCCTCTCTTGTTGCTTTTAAGCTTCAAATGATCCTTTCCCTGCTCCAGGTATGAATCCTTCACCTTGGTTTTTCAATAAATAAAAAGGTTAAGCTTCTTCTAACTAAGAGATGGAGGTGCAAAGGCACAGAAAATATCTCATGAAATGGCACAGAAAATCTATCAGGTTTCATGCCTTTGAGACCTTCATAGCTCTAATGGTGTATAACATTTTCTAAAGTTCAAGTGCTACTTATCTCTCTCACCCATTGAAGCTACAAGCTTAGTAGCACTTGCTTTTGAAAAGAATGCTGGTAAATCTTTTTATCTCTGCTGAATAATGCTCGAATGAATACACATCTTTTTAAAGTTGTTCTTATGTATTTATCCTCTCCACTTGTGATAATTTTACACGCGCAAATAGCTTTTCAATGCATTCTCCATGTTCAGAGCAGGTTTATATTAACCTTACCAAGTATATATTCTATTTTGTTTACTTGTTATTTGAATTAACTGAAGTTTTAAAGTCAGAGCTAAATGCCTGGAGTTTCTGCAGGGCTCTCCTGATCTACTGCTATAGCTTTGGTGGAAGATCGGCAGAACGCCCAGAGAAAGGTGTGAATGGCTAAAAATGACTGTTTCCACCATCTCTTCAGGGTTTCTGCCAATCTTCCACTGAAGCAAGAGATTGGGCGAACCCCTCGGAAATTCTCCCTCACGGTGAAAGAGTTCCCTACCCCATACCTTGAACGAGAAACTTCCAGAAAATTCTCAAGTTCTTATCAGAATTTTCTATAACATTATTTTATTTAAATGTATTCATATATCCCAGAATTATACACCAGAGCATGCTATTTGGGCTATCTAGTGAATTTTATAAATATGTTATTAACTTGGAAGAGAATTCAGGACCTCAGTTGTGTGTGCGTCAGCAATGGTGCACTATCTCCATAGATTATCACCCTACTGGAAGCAGGACTGCATTGAATCAGTTTCTACTTGATAGATGTTTGGGTGCTGGTGATAAATTAGTTTGATAAAATAGATCCACTTTTTCACTGTATCACGAACGAATGCTTATTTCAACACAACATTATTATAGCAAACTGATATTCCCCACTAGGGAACGTTGCGATGGAAAGAAATGTACTTAACAGCAGGAGTTTAATAACCTCATCCTAAACTAATGTGGCCTTCTCCTATTGATAAATGTGGTTTCTCCTCAGAGAGAATGAAGCAATTTCCATTTATATATTATTTATCTTTAAACCGTAATCTTGATCATGGAGTTCGTCGTCTGGTTTAAGCCAGCAGCGTAAGCTTCCTGTGCAGAGAATTCCCCCTCTTCAGTAAGTGGAAATGTAAATCTCTGTGGCATTAAGATAAGATTTAAAACAGCGACATTTAGCAGGTTTTAATATATTTTCCTATTTTGTGGCTCTGTTACAGGTCTGTTGGAATTTTTTAATTTGTTAATAAGATTAGATACAGGAGAGGATTACAAATTTAGACCCAGACTAAGCCAAACTCGGGAGGTGGCTTTATGTTCAGAAAAGCCAAGTGATGAAACAGAAGCAGAGCTTTCACTTTGCCATGGAATTGGAGTAAGCAATAGTGGGGTAAAAATTGGACCCCATTGTGCTGGTTTTCTAGGCGTAAAATGGGCACTATGAGATTCAATTTCACGGACCAACATCCTGCGAAATTGAGTCGAGCCACTTTTCAGGTGTCCCTGGTGCAGCAAAGAGGAAAAAGAGGCAGCGACCCATCACATCGTCTTTCCCCAATACATAATGCTAGGGTTTCCTCAGCATTCCCAGCAATGCGTCACGGAATTTGCACTTGCGGTAGGAGCAGGTCCAGTACAAGCATGGAAATGAGACAGAAGCGCACATTCCCAGCCTCCTGTCTCACTTTGCTTATTCTCAGACTATTGGGTGCTCCATTGGAGGGGTGCTCAAAGAAAGAAAGCATTGCAGGCTTGTGCTGGGACCCCTTCAAACTGGAGGTTCTACTGGATCCTGCAAGCAGTCTGAACATTAATGCAACCATTTATTTTTTGCAGTTTGAACCTCTCAGGACAACCTTAGAGTCTCAGGGCCTTCTAGCTGCAGTTAGAGAGCAACAGCCAGAGGCATCGAGCGCAGGAGGCAGGGAAACCATGTGGATATCTTCCCTGAGTCTGCATCTAATATGGAAAATCTGCCCTATGATATTCCATAGTTAATTGTGAAACATTACTCAGGTATCCCATTATTATGAATAATTAAATGTATTCATAGTCAGTCAATAACGTGTTAGCTTGGATCATTAATAACACACTCACATCTAAGACCGAAGGTTGTGGGTTAAAGCTCCACTCCAGGACCAGGGTGTATAATCTAGACTGTCACTTTACAGTACTGAGCGAGTGTTGCATTCTTAAAGATGCTGTTTTTCAGATGAAATGCTAAACTGAGGTTTTGACTGCTTGTTCAAATGAAGGTAAACGATTCAATGACAATATATAAAGAAGAAAAAGAGTTCATCCCTCAACCATCATTATCAAAGAAATGACTGAATGATCATTCATCTCACTTGTTGTTTGTGACGCTTGCCTTGAAAATTTGCTGCTGCCTTATCCCACATAACAAATGTGGCAACAGTAATTTATAGGCTGTGAAGAGCTGTGAGACCTGAGGACATGATAAGGTGTTATATAAATGCAAGTTACTTCCTTTCAGATATAGATAAAGGTTACTTCCGAAAAGAATCTCCTTGGATGACTAACATGAACTTAGAAATTCTGAACAGTTTAGATGTTATAATCTTCATATGTGCACAGGCCTTTAGCATTTGCAATTTTCTTTGGAAGCTAAAGGACCGTAAGTTGCGGCCCCTACGGGTACACGCCCGTATGGGCTGCGTAATTCCGGGTTTAGGCATGCGCTGCGCAGGCGCGAACACCTGGAACTTGCGATCTGTCAAGAATTTTTTTGACAGATCATACGCATCCCAGGGAAAAGGGCATCTGCAGGCGGAGAGTTGGGTTATTTACCCAACTTTTGCCCAGTGAATGCCCGTGAAATTCTTACGCCTGGTAAGGCCTGCTTTTATCTGCGTAAGAGTTTTAAAAAACAGAAAAATAAAATGTTATCAATAACTTATACATTTAAAAACCTGTACAATAAGGTAAGATTATTTTTAGCCCCTTTAAAACATGTCAATATATTTTTCAAAAAACTAAATTTTGTTTTAAATCATTAATTAAATGCCATTTTAATTAATTTTAAATATGTGATGGTTTTTATTATGTCCGTGTGTAATTGAGACACGGACTGCAGGAGCTGGTTACAACAGGTGTTTACTGAGTGGAGACAAAACTGGAACTACTATGCAAAATTACTGGACAGGCTTATATACAGGGGTGGTCACTACTGGTACTGCAGTATACAGGGGCTGCAGAATATAGTTCCTTCTGCAAAGTACATACACTACAATTCCTCCCCTTTTAGCTAAACAGTACATAACATTCGATTAATAATTAAATAACATATTTACAATTACAGTTGCTAGATACATTAGCTGAAGTTAAGCAATTATAAGTTCAGTCTTTGAGGAGGCTTCCTGATTCTGTCTGGATAACGCCTCTTTGGGGTATCAGGTTCTTCTGGCAAAGTTGATTCGGGATCAACATCGTTGTTTGGTTCGTCTGCTTCCAATATCACCGATTCTGAGGTAGATGCAATTGGTACTTCGGTTTCATCACCAGGTGTATCGGATCGTGGTGTGGAATTGACGTTTTCCAGTGACTCTAGAATCTGGTCAGCATGGCGTCTTACAATGCTCTCTCCAACATCCACGGTATACATTAGGGGTCCTTGCCGTGTGCAGATCATTCCTGGCTGCCATTTCTCTGTGCGGTAGTCCCGGGCCAAAACTGGTTGACCTATCTTAAAACTCCTGGTCGGCCTTTCATTCATATTCTGAAACTGCCTGTTCTCCACATCTCTTCTGATGTTTGGCTTAACCAAATCCAAGCGGCATCGTAGTCTTCGATTGAATAACATCATGGCTGGAGTTTGGTTGGTAACCGCATGTGTCGCATTCCGGTAGGCAAACAAGAAGTTATCCACCTTGTGTTGTAGGGGTATGTCTTCATTACACATTGCCTTGATAGCCTTCTTGAATGTTTGAACGAACCTCTCAGCCAATCCATTGGTGGCTGGATGATATGGGGCGGCTGTGTAATGCTTAACACCATTGTTCTTTAAGAACCTCCGGAACTCTTCAGACACAAACTGTGGTCCATTGTCAGAGCAAATCTGTTCAGGCAGCCCATGTCTGGTGAATATGGTTCGTAAGACTGTGATAGTTTTTTCTGTGGTGGTTGAGGACATTTTTATTACCTCTGGCCACTTTGAATGTGCATCCACCGCAATTAAAAACATCGAGTCCATAAATGGACCAGCAAAATCAATGTGCACCCTTTGCCATGGAGATGAGGGCCACTCCCATGGAAGTAGAGGGGCTTGTGGTGGGGCATTTTGGACCTTCTGGCATCCTGTACAACTTTTGGTCATCTCTTCGATTTCTCTATCGATTCCCGGCCACCACACAAACGCGCTGGCTAAGTCCTTCATTTTTACCCCTCCCAGATGACCCTCATGAAGCTCATTGAGCACTCTATCCTTCAATTTGGTTGGAATTACTACTCTGGATCCACACATCAAGGTTCCTCTGCACACTGACAGCTGTTCTATTCTCGGCGAGAATGCTGGCAACAGTGGTTCACCATGTGCTGGCCATCCCTTCACCGTTAAATCATAGACCCTGGAGAGTGTCGGGTCATTTCGTGTTTCCTTTTCTATGTTTGCATTCATCACAGGTAGACATTCAACTATGGTCGAGTGGAATATCTCCACAGGATCCACTGCAGGTGCTTCTTCCACCATCGGCAACGGTAGGCGCGACAATCCATCAGCATTCCCATGCTGTTTAGTTCCTTTGTACTCGATGTCATATTGGTGTGCCCCTAGGAAAAGGGACCACCTCTGTAGCCGTTGTGCTGTCATTATCGGGACGCCCTTCTGAGGGTTGAAAATGGAGACAAGAGGTTGATGATGAGTTAGTAGAGTACATTTCTGACCGTGCAGGTAGTGATTGAACTTCTTCACCCCCCACACCAGGCTGAGGGCCTCTCTGTCAATCTGGGCATAGTTACGCTCGGCTGAAGTTAACGAGCGTGACGCAAAAGCTATCGGCCTCTCTGAACCATCAAGGAGTTTATGTGACAGTACTGCTCCAATGCCGTAGGGAGACGCATCACACGCCATTCTTATCGATAGTGATGTGTTGTAGTGAGCCAATACTTCTCTTGAAGTGATTAGGTCTTTACTCTTCTGAAAGGCCCGCTTACATTCATCGCTCCATTTCCAAGCTACTCCAGTCTGTAGTAGGGCGTTCAGTGGGTGCAGAATTGTGGACAAATTCGGCAAAAACTTATGGTAGTAATTCACCAATCCTAGGAATGACCTCAGTTGCGACACATTTTCAGGTGCTGGAGCCTTAACTACCGCTTCAATTTTGTCAGGGGACTTATGTAACCCCTCTTCGACAATCACGTGGCCACAATATGATATCTGTTTCTTAAAAAACTCGCACTTGGGGCGATTGGCTCGTAGCCCATGTTCTCTTAGTCTAGTGAGCACCTGCTCTAGGTTGGCAAGGTGTTCCCTGTCATTTTCACCTGTCACTAGGGTGTCCTCCAAGTAACACTGGGTCCCCGGAATCCCTTGCAGGACTTGTTCCATCGCTGTTTGCCATATCGCCGGAGCTGATGCTACTCCGAATACCAGTCGATTATACTGGTAAAGACCTTTGTGAGTGTTTATCATGAGATAATTCCTAGAGGATTCTTCAACCTCCATCTGCAAATATGCTTGTGCTAGGTCCATTTTTGTAAAATGCTTCCCTCCAGATAGTGAGGCGAAAATATCTTCTATCCTCGGAAGAGGATACTGTACTGTATGAAGGACTGGGTTCACCGTCACCTTGAAGCCCCCACAGATGCGAACCTTCCTTGGCTCCTCAGACTTATTGTTTAACGTTTTTTTCATGACAGGAATGATGGGTGTCGCCCACTCGCTCCAGTCTACCTTAGATAACACGCCTGCATTCTCCAGATTCTCCAGCTCTGCCTCGACAACTGGGCGAATTGCATACGGTACCGGTTTTTGCTTTGAAAAACTTGGGGATTGCTTTCTCTTCTATTTTTATCGAGGCGGTTATGCCTTTAAGAGTTCCCAGTTCTTGATGAAATACCTCTTTAGCGTTAGCTAAGATTTTTGACAATCGCCCAGGTGTGACGTCGTCATCCTTTTTACCAGCCACAGTCAGTGCCTGAATGGAGTGCCAGTCTAAACTTATCTTTCTGATCCATTCACATCCCAATAATGGTGGTCCACCATCTTGCAGTATGTACAGATACAATTTCTGTATTTCTTTGCCGTTGTATTCGACAGGCACCCTTAATTTCCTTCTGGGTATACTTTCTGCCCCATATACGTCTTCAAGACAATGGATGTCTCTTTCAAGGGTATGTGTGAGAATAGCCGCTCGTAGTCGCATCGATTCATGATGGTCAGGGCTGATCCTGTATCCAATTCCATTTTGACTTGGGACCCTGCTATCGTGAGGGTGACCCAAATGGTTCAGTGATCCTCTTTTGCAATTATGTTGTGAAGTTTGAGACAGCTTAGTCTCTTGTTCCCGGATTCACTATCGCTCTTCTGGTCTTCGGAACTACTGTCTGTCATCTTTTGTATTTTCCTGTTCTGTTCCTTAGAAGCCTTTTTGTTGTCGTTAGTATTCTTTCCAGACCTGCAAACTCATGCAATGTGTCCCATCTTTCCGCATTGCCTGCATATTTTGTCCTTGGACCAGAAGTCCTTCTGGTCATGGGTTGTTCTGCCGCAGCAATTACATTTTTCAAATCCCCGTGTCATTTCATGGGTGCCGTATTCCTGTGGCTTTTGCTGTATTTTCGCAGCTCCCCTTGCTGCTGCTTCATACGATACTGCCAAGCTGAAAGCCTTATCCAGCATCAGCTCTTTCTCTGAGAGTAACCTCTTCTGGGTTCCTTCACTCAGGAGTCCACAGACAAATTTGTCCCGTAGAGTGTCTGTCAGTCCTGCTCTGAACTGGCAGTGCTTTGATAGCTTGCGTAGTTCCGTAAGGTAATCAGCATTGCTCTCATCTTTATGCTGATTTCTCCTGTGGAATTTAAATCTTTCTGCTATCAGCAGCGGTGTAGGATTTAGGTGTTCCTGTAGGATATCAACAATTTCGTTAAAACTCTTCGCCATCGGTTTGGCTGGAGTGATCAGGTTCCGCAATGGGCCGTACGTTCTTGCGCCCATTAAGTTTAGTAGTACCGATGCCTTTTTCTCATCGGCTACTTCGTTTGCCTTGCAATATACTTTGACTCTTTCCACATACGTGGTCCAGTCTTCTATTGCATTATCGAAGGCAGTGATATTGCCAGTCTTCGGCATCTTGGAAATCTAAGATGGCACCTCCCGCGCTTTGCCTTCTTCCCCGATTTGACAAAATGGCGCCTCCCGCGCTTTGCCTTCTTCCCCGCTGGATTAAGATGGCGCCTCCCGCGCTTTCTGTCTTCTCCGCTGCTGCTAGCGCTGTTGCTGGCATTTTTATGCCTTGATGGCGACGACCTCTGGTCTTTGTGCACTTCCCCCCTGCGCTGCTGCTAACGCCGCTCTCCGCTGTCCCCGTGGCAAACTGCAGCTCCTCGCGGCTTTCTGCGCTTCTAATTTCTTTTATTTTCGCATCGTCAGAGCAAACCCTACGGGACACTTTCCTCCCTCTTCTCGGGTCTGTACGCTGCCCGGCTTCGTAGCACCGGCCACGCCCTGTGTGCTCCACCCTCTCTCTCTCTCCTCTTCCCGACAACGCTGCTCGGCCCCATTGAAAAGCTACCCGATCGAGCTCTAGCCCGCCGCAGCCCAGGAAGGATCAGTATACTACCTGCCACCAGCCCAATTAGCTGGAACACCATAGACAGGATAACCAAGCCCCGCTCTCGACAGCCTCTCCTGCAATCTTCAAATCCGATGAACCAGAGGCGGTTGCCCACGGTCGACGCTCGTTTCTTCTGTTTGTTTTTTTTTCTTTCGTTCCTTCTTCCTTCTGGCCTCGACCTCTGACAACTTCGCTTCAGGAATGGATCCCCATGAGGTGGTACAGACTGTAGGTAAGTTCGGATCTGCTCGTCGCCAGTATTATGTCCATGTGTAATTGAGACACGGACTGCAGGAGTTGGCTACAACAGGTGTTTACTGAGTGGAGACAAAACTGGAACTACTATGCAAAGTTACTGCACAGGCTTATATACAGGGGTGGTCACTACTGGTACTGCAGTATACAGGGGCTGCAGAATATAGTTCCTTCTGCAAAGTACATACACTACAGTTTTTAAAATTTATTTAAAGCGTAGATGTATTTTTTTGGGTATTCCCATTTATACATATGAGGATTTCGTACGTACGGAACTCCGATAAGCATGAATGGGATTCCCTTCTTTCATTCGTTGGGCCGGCCCACGTGATCCCAGGGCACTTGCGAACCACCTGCGCCCCTGAGATATGCGAGCCTCTGCCCGCAGGTACGCGGAGAGGCCCGGGAGCGCAAGTCTCCGTACCTCCCGGATCACCAGGTACACGGGCATTTTATTTGCGGATTGGAGGCAATTCCCTGTGGAAGCCTCCGACCACAAATTCAGGGCCTATATTTTTGTTCTGTGGCTAAACCTGTTATATGTTTGTTTTATCTTACACAAACATAAATGGCTGGTGGAATGCTGAGGGTGTCCTCATACACTCAACCTTCAGTAGCAGGCTACAGTTCTTGGCAAAGACAACCAACTCCATTGCATTATTTAATTACTTTTCCTACTAAGCATATCAGGTACATATTGAAGATTAGAGTGAGTTATGGGCAAACTGAGAAAAAAAAATGAGTGATGTTGGTTAGGACAATGGTTGGACGCTCGAATTGGCCTCTTTGTTCTGAACTAAGGAGGGAAAGAATTCAGCTTGTGATCCCGCTACTAACTGCAATTCAATGACCCCCTCTGAAAAGGACATGTGCGTGAATGTTGGATTCAGGCAAG
Source organism: Somniosus microcephalus (assembly GCF_052327205.1). Classification (NCBI taxonomy): domain Eukaryota; kingdom Metazoa; phylum Chordata; class Chondrichthyes; order Squaliformes; family Somniosidae; genus Somniosus; species Somniosus microcephalus. Next base: position 252,341,633 of record NC_140988.1, on the reverse strand, counting down.
TTTGACTTGGCTGCGAGACCTCTCAGGATGTAACAGCCTGTTGACACATAAGGAGCGATTTTAGCGCTGCCTGCAGGGGAGCAGTTAAAATTGCCCATGGGACTTGCCTGTTGGTGTCGCGCACCGATCCCACAGGCTACAATTTTAATCTGCTCTTTTGCGAAGGCGAGGAGGACATCCCCTGGAGATGGGCAGGGTCCTTCTTAAACATTTAGAAAGATCACATTATTGGGACTCGACTGCTATACTGACTGTGGGCCTGAGTGGAGAAACAGTTGTGGCTTTGACGCCAGGTCAACCTAACGGGAAGAGCAGACAGGGCCAGGAGAGGCCCAAAAAGGTAACTTTGTTTACTTTCCTTGTGAGCCAGGAGGAGGAATAGTACACTCCCGCCTGCCGGCCAGCTGCCCCTTCCCACCTACTTTGAGTGGGAAACTGTCCAGGGGGGTATACAGATGAGGCCAGGGAGTTAAAATCTCCCGAGCCTCACACTGCTAAAGTCAGGGTGGTTTATTGCTCACCTCGGTCCCCTGCCAGCCCAATTCTCACCCGAGTTAAGAAGAAAAAAGAAAAAATTGCATTAATATAGCACCTTTCATTACCTCAGGATGCCCCAAAGTGCCCAACAGCCAATTAAGTTCTTTTGAAGTGCAACCACTGTTACAATACGGAAGCACAACAGCCAAAATTGCGCACAGCAAGGTCCCACAAATATCATTGTGATAATGACCAGATAATCTGTTTTGGTGATGTTGGTTGAAGGATAAACAGGAGAACTCCCCTGCTCTTCTTCAAATTTAGTGTCATGGGATCTTTTATGCCCTCAGATTTTGTACTCAAGTCTCTAGAGTTGGACTTGAATCCACAACCTTCTGACTCAGAGAGAAGCCACAGCTGACACTAAAATCAGGGCTCCATTCTTGAGGTTTAAAAGTGAAGAATGGCCACTTATGCAAGATAATAGAGGGCAACAGAAATCTTGGAATTATACCGCAGGAATCCTACCCTTCTGGAGAGGAGGGGAAAAGAGTGTGATAAATAGAGACATGAGTTGCTATGCATCAAGGATTTGTACTGCTAAACAACACTACCCAACTGTAGTAATAGTGGCTTTCACGGAAACATTCGCCTGGGAACTGCTGCAAATTACTTTCAAAACAGTTAATCATCTATGAATAACGAAACTGCAATAGCACCAGTTAATAAATGTTACAATATGATGGTTCACATTGAATGTAAATCATTTAGTACTTCTCGTATTAAATAAATCTTATGGCTGCGTCGCATGTCTTCTTTTCCAGATATGAACCCAGCTGTAGAAGCAGTTGCAGAAAATATTTGTTGGACTGATGCAACGTTGCCCCTCAAAAAATGCTATTATTAAAGATACTAAACAAATGTAAACAGTTACATTTATTTGTTGTCTTGAAGGGTTTCATTGAAGACCAGTTCAGCTCTAATGCAAATCATGCATAAGCTAAAAAAAAGCCATGTATTGTTATGGTCAATTCCACACAGTGTCTTTTCAGAAATGATAACAAATGAAGACTACAAATATTTTGATGACAATATAACTATATTAATTTAACTTTCAGATGTGGTGCCTCGGAACAGTATATTTGAAGTAATTCCAGTATTGGGGACAGTCAGCAACAGGGAGGAGTGGGGGGGCGGGGGGTGGGGGGGAATGGGTAAACAGCAATATGTAGACAAAGAAATTCCTGCCCACACAAAGTACTTGCAGCAGGAAATTCTTGCAAACAAGTAAATCTCTCTGGTTGAAAAAGGGAAAGGAGTCATTACATATATGGATATGTCTTTAATATCTGAGAGATCAAAAAGCAATTTTTAAGGATTGTAACTAAAAAATATCACTACAGCAAGCATTGTTTAACATTTCTTAACAGATATTGGTGATGATATTCATAGAACTGATTTTTTAAAAGTTTAATTTTCAAAAGACACTGCTATTTGCAGCATTTAAATTATATAAAATGGAAATATGACATTGAGTCCTTATGATTTTAAATTGATTTGAGTTTATTTAGTGTTTGGAAAAAACATATAAGACAGCAATAAATTTAGAACAGCCTATTTCAAAATGGATTTGATGTATAATAAATTGGTTCAAGATTAAATTGTGAGTTTACAGATACAGAATTTATAGGAGCCGCAAATGTAGGCAATCTATTAAAGATCGAATATGTGACGAACTTATTTTGAAAACATGCTTAATGATTTTACAGAATAGATATAAACAGCTTTATATCACGTTTTTGATGGTATAATCACACATGACTGTCATTAATGCCAATCCAACTGACTGGAGGAATAATTAGGACACAAGTGACTTGGAAAATACAAGCACTCATTCATTTAGGAGCACAAAAGATAAGGTGCAACATAAACTATACGCCAACGATAAACCCCTAACTATCACAACTTTCTAGACAATTAAGCTCTGTAGTCTATGTCTGCTCTTCATTCAAATCTGTGAACAAGGCTTTTCTCTTTTTCGTCAGCTTCCTTAAGCTATGTTTCAGAACTATCAAAGCAGCCATATAACAAAGACATTCATCAACTTCAGAAAAACAAGTCTCTATATAGTCCTTTTCACAACTGCACACTGTTCTTTACTTTAAAGTGCTCAGCATGTTATGACAAAGCCAAGATAAGTAAATCTGTTGTATAGATTTGTGTTCACCCTCTGAGTGTGGCAGCTCTGTGACTTGCACCAAAATTGACATGACTCATTTCAAATAAAAACTTAATTTCTGTCCATGACTAGAAACCTTACTGGCTGCAACATTCTCTCACACAAGGGATAATTCAAACATTTACTAGAAATAACACTTTGTGGAGAATATGGTTATACGGGTTAGTACTATCCAAGGCAATTAATTACCCTTAGATTACCATGGCCTAGAAATCCGATAGCGCGGGAAAACAGCTGGTACCATCGCGGGACAAGTTTAACTCCCATCTGCAAAAAGAGCACAGGCAGTACCGTTATTTTGGTGCTACCTGCTGATTTAAATGATTGGAGCGCAGAACCTACAGCGCAACGCGTTGTTTTGGGCGGTACTATCAGCAGGAGCCCCAATGTGGCATGGCTGTAGTATCTCTGGAGCAAACCAGTGCTGTCTTAAAGCTAGGCTGTCATTTTAGAAAGCAGTCTCGAGCCTTTAAAGGGGAACTGCCTTCTAAAATGAAAAAAATAAAAATCATTTAAAAATAGCCAGTCTTAGCCCTTAGAGCTCAACTGCCTTCTGAAAAAGAAACATTAAAAATAATTCCAAAATAGCAGTCTTCAGCTCTTGAAGTGGTAAAAGTGCTTCAGTACTAGCACAAATGGCTCAACAAGCCAGGGAAGGGGCATTAGGGTCTGGCACGCAGCACTCCAGCTTTGTGCAGGGGGTCAACACTGGAAGAGAGGTCTTCTACCCACAGGGGGCCAGGAGACCCTCTAGAAAGAAAGATGTGGGACCAGATTGCCGAGGCCGTCACTGCCAACAGTTTTGCCCCCCAGGACATGGCTCCAGTGCCCAAAGAAGTTTCAGGACCTCAGACCAATGGCCAAGGTCAGTGAAATAAAGAATAGATTTGCCTTCCAAAGCTAGGCTTTATTAACTTTAAAATCTGCAGCACATCTTCCCACATCCAGTCCCAACCAAAGCTGGAAAAGAACTGAATTTAAGGTGGCCACAACACATCATGCGATCATCAACTACCAATGAGATTACAACATATATCCCAAGGCAGTTAACAAACAACCAATCACAATACTTTTACTAAAGAAGGAATAATCACCACATTCACCCCTCCTTTTAAAATAAACTCCAACCTAAATAACCTTTACAATTTATAATTAATTATTTACAACTAAAACTATGCACAACAAGAATAAAACTGTTCACATAACACAATACTAAGTGAACAACAACAAATAGTAACATTGCACATAAGTATTAAGTATTTCTCAACTAAAACAATATACTATAATATTTCAACAATTTTAAAACATTACTATCAATTTAAAAGTCCATTTTCAATCGGTCGACTGGATATCTTGTTCGTGTCGACCTTCTTAACCTTGGTGAAATTCCTTGCCCTCCCACACCAGAAGGCACAGAAGTATCTTCAGCAGGAAGGCTATCCATATCCCAATTTTCAACGGTTTCCGGATTAGAAATCCCATCAGAAGGTAAACTGGGACGGTCATAAACATCTATCAAGGGCTGACTAATAGAAGTATAATTATCTGCAATCGGATTGGAAATATTCGTAGTATCTGTAACAGCATCCACATTATCTGAATCATGACTATTGTTAATATCCTCAGAAGAGGGCTGGCCACCACAAGGAGCCAAGTCTTTAATTGAAACAGTACTTTCTTTCCCATCTTGGAATCGAATATGAGCATATTGGGAATTTGCCTCCAACAGCTCCACCTCCTCCACCAAAGGATCATATTTTGACAATCTAACATGGCGTCAAAGCAGCACAGGTCCCTGCATAGTAAGCCATGAAGGTACCGAATATCTCGTAGTAGATCTCCGCGGATAGTTAAAAAGCCTTTCATGGGGGGTCACATTAGTAGCCGTTGAAAGCAATGATCTAATGGAATGCAGGGCATCAGGCAGTACCATTTCCCACTGTGTATTCTTAAGGTTCCGGGATGTCAAAGCCAACATAACTGCCTTCCAGATCACCCCATGTATCGTTCGCACTGTCCATTACCCTGGGGATTATACGGGGTAGTTCTACTAGTAGAAATTCCCCGACTCTGAAGGTATTCCTTCAACTGGGAAGACATAAAAGAACTTCCCTGATCCGAATGGATATACGCAGGCATCCCAAAGATGACAAAAAGTTGAGTCAGACATTTAATAACTGTAGCAGCTGATACATCTGCACAAGGAAAAGCAAAAGGGAACCTTGAAAACTCATCCACAACAGTAAATATATATCGGTTTTGAGTAGTTGAAGGAAGAGGCCCTTTAAAATCGACACTCAAACGTTCAAAAGGAGAAGTAGCCTTTATAAGATGAGCTCGTTGAGGCTTAAAGAAATTCGGTTTACACCGAGCACAGATAGAACATGATGAAGTCATCCGCTTGACGTCTTCAACTGAAAAAGGCAAGTTCTTACTGCGTACAAAGTGTATCATCCTCGTAACCCCAGGATGACATAAGGCATTGTGAAGATTAATAAGCGTATCTCCGTGAATCACAGAACAATAAGCCCTCGACAGTGCATCAGCAGCAACATTATCCTTCCCCGGACGATAAACTATGTCAAAATGGTAACATGCCAACACAATCCTCCATCTCATTATTTTATCATTTTTGATCTTTCCAAAATGTTTAACATCAAACATAAAGGACACAGATTTTTGATCTGTTACCAACGTGAAATGTCGCCCCGATAAATAATGTCTCCATTTACGCAATGCTTCTACTATTGCGTATGCCTCTTTCTCTATTGAAGAATGTTTTTTTTCACTATTGTTCAAAGTACGTGAGAAAAAGGCCACAGGTCTTCCATTTTGGTTCAGAGTAGCCCCAATTGCAAAATCCGAAGCATCCGTCTTGATCACAAAGGGAACCTGCTCGTCAATAGAATGCACAACTGCTCCTAAAATATCCTTTTTTAAATTCTCAAAACATGTCCTGGCCTCCCATGATAGAGGATATGTCGTAACCCGAATAAGAGGCCGGATCTTCCATGAAAAATTTGCAATCCAATTAGAATAATAAGAAAACAGTCCAACAACTCGTTGCAAAGCCTTAGAATTAGTAGGACAAGGTAAATCAATCAATGGTCGCAGACGTTCTGGATCTGGTTTAATCTTGTTTCCCGAGATAATATACCCCAATAGATTTACCTCAGTAGTCGAAAAGATACATTTCTCTTTGTTAAAAGTTAAACCAACTTTTTCCGCAGCTTGAAGGAATCTTTTTAAATTAGAATCATGCTCCACCCTTGATTTGCCACACACTGTGATGTCATCTAAGTATGAACAGGTGTCAGAGAGGGAGTTATCACTTATAAAAGCATCCATTGCCCGTTGAAAACAAGCAACACCATTAGTAACACCAAATAGTATTCGGCAAAACTGATACAGCTTTCCACCAGCCTCAAAGGCCGTATATGGTTGATCCTTCTTAACAATAGGAATCTGATGATAAGCACTCTTTAAATCAATAGTGCTAAAAACCTTATACTGAGATACTTTGTTGATAAGCTCATCAATCTTAGGCAAAGGGTACGCATCTAATTGAGTATACCTATTAATAGTTTGGGAATAGTCTATCACCATTCGTTTCTTGTGTCTCTCGTTAGTCGTGACAACTACCTGTGCTCGCCAAGGCGAACAACTAGGTTCAATGATTCCTTCCAATAAGAGACGTTGAACTTCAGAATTAATAAATTCTCTATCCTGACTACTATATCTTCTTGACTTGGTAGCAATTGGCTTACAATCCGACATCAAATTGGAAAAAAGTGATAATGGAGAAATAGATAAAGAGGTTAATCCACAAATAGATAAAGGTGGCTTAGTCCCTCCAAATGAAAGACTAAGAGACTCGTGTAACTGAAGCACATCATGTCCAATCAAAATATCCGCACAGAGATTAGGCAAAACAGATAGGCGTATATCAGTATACATATTACCTAGAAGAATCATTTTCACAAAGCAACAACCAGCTATTTGTGAAGTAAGGGTCGTCTGAGCCATACACACCTGATACGTAACAGGCGAAATTTTCAAATGCTTCTCCTTCGCAAACTGAAGACTTATAAAACTCTCAGTACTGCCCGTATCTATAAGGTCCTTCACTTCCAACCCATTAACTTGAGCCGTAACTATCGCTTTGTTTAGGCCATGAGCAAATGCAGCAGAAATTGATGCAATAAACGCCCTATCTAAAGGCTGAATAGTCACAGAGGAGGTAGTGGGGGAGGGCACAGAGGAGGTAGTGGGGGAGGGCCCTCCCACACCAGGAGAGGAGGAGGTAATTGAACCTGATGATTTGCACACGCGTGCATAATGACCTCTCTTGCCGCATTTACTACACACAGCCTCCCGAGCAGGACACTTCAGACGAGGTTGCCGGATATTCCCACAAAAATAACACTTCTGAATCCTAGAGGCAACAGCCGCCGAAGTAGAAACTGTTTCAGAATCTAGTAAACCACTCCCATTAAGTCCACATAATTCCTTTTCATCCGAAACTGCCGAAACCATAGTCGCAGGCCGATTAAAAAGAGCATAAGAATCCGAACTTCTCTGAGCCACATCCAATGTAGAAGCTTGCTCAAAAGCACTTTTAAGATCCAAAGTCTTATTTTCTAACAACCGCTGACGAATTGATCTAGACAGTAATCCATTAATAAAAGCATCCCGTACCGATTCTTCCTTATATTCTTCAGCCGTCACGGCCTTATAATTACAGTTAACACTAAGGCACCGAAGCGCTTGTAAATAAGTATCCAAAGATTCTCCCACCTGCTGCCTACGGGCAGATAGAAGGTGACGTGCAAATACCTCATTCTTTGGTTTAACAAAAATCTTTTCCAATGTAGAAATAGCCACTTCATAAGTTTTACAGTCCAAAATATATTTATATACATCCGGAGCAATGTAGTTGATCAGCATATTCAGCTTATTTAGAGACTCTTGATCCAACACGCCCAAAAAGTTTTTAAATGTACAATACCAATGTTTCCATTTATCATCCACTCCAGCAGAATTGGGGTCAGCCTTGAATCGTTCTGGTTGAAGATATCGCTCCATTCTAACATAAAGTTAATAAATTGAAATAAAGAATAGATTTACCTTCCAAAGCTAGGCTTTATTAACTTTAAAATCTGCAGCACATCTTCCCACATCCAGTCCCAACCAAAGCTGGAAAAGAACTGAATTTAAGGTGGCCACAACACATCATGCGATCATCAACTACCAATGAGATTACAACATATATCCCAAGGCAGTTAACAAACAACCAATCACAATACTTTTACTAAACAAGGAATAATCACCACAGTCAGTGAATACATCTTCAAAATCCGTCTCCTACCGACTGCACCACTAGCCTCACGCACTGCTCAATGCACCTCGCCCCCATCACTCGCCTACCAACAATCTTAACCAAACACGAGGCACACCTCACATTCCTAGCTTTACCTCACCCCCTTAGAGGAGACAGTGCTGGCCAATCTTGGCAGGGGCAAGGCTGTGCCCTTGGCCAGCAGCAGGGCTGAAAGGATACAAGATGCCAGCATCCTCACACGTTATCCTCCTTCTCACATTCCACTTCCAACTCATCCCACAATCTCTTCTGATGTATAAGCTGCGCATGATGTAAGCATGCACCTCTTGCTTTCCCAGCCTCCCCTCACCACAACTCTACCCTTGTGCCTTCCTCATTTCAGACACCCAAGAAATCCAGCCTGCACAGACAGTGGTTGATCAAGAAGCGGGAGAGCAGAGTGAAGAAGAAGAAGAAACACCATTATCGATTTGACACTCTCAGCCACCAGCTCCTCGAGTTTGACCTGCAAGACCATCTGCAGTCTCCCTCACTGAAAGTCAGCAGCCTTCCACCAGTTATGCTGCAGCCACTGAGGTAGCACTGCGTGACATCACTCGGATAGGCAAAGACACACGCAAGACAGTCACTAAGGGAAAGCACAAAGGTGATTATGTAGCGATTCGTGTGCATCGCCACTAAATAATCGAATTCGACTTCGACAAACTATAAATAAGTTGTTTATTTACAGGAACAGGTTAAATACAACAGGTAAGGTAGCAGGTAAGATGGCTGACTGTAGGAGCACCGTGGTGTAGGTCTTTCCCCAGCGGGGACGCCACGAGGACTGAGTTCGCAGTCCTGTGGAGAGCATGATGACATCATCGTATTTGTGTTGTGACGTCATCACATTGTTCGCGTTTCCCGCGCTTAGGGCGTCATTTGATGCGCGTCGTTGTGTCGCTGGCCGTTGAGGCCGAAGTCGCGAGCGCGGGAGCGGGAGCTGGAGGCCAGGCTGAGCCGGTGCTTGCTGCGGGAGCAGATGATCGCGTCGCTCCCGTTGGCTGGCCGATGCGGCCGAAGTCGCGAGGCTGGGTTGTGCCGGCGGCCATCTTGGAAGGCCGAGTCAGGCCGGCAGCCGCCGCACGTACGTCACGTGGTACGTGACATGACGTCAGCGCGCTAGGGCGCGTCTTAAAGGGGCAACGGCCCAAACAGGTAGGTTAAAGGGGCAACGGCCCAAACAGGTAAGTTATACACACAGTAAGGTAAGTTAAAGGGAATTATGTATCTCAATGTAAGGGACAACCGGTGGTACCACCACATAGGCCCCCCCAGAATTTGCTTTAACGAAAGTCCAAGGATGAGATGGTCTGACGAGCTGGTGGTCACGGCGGTCGTGCTGTCTCGACTTGGTAGGCGAGGTCTGAAGATGCTGCTCGTGAGCGGATCCTTACGCGCATCGTGGCAAATAAAGTGTATCCGTCAGGCGAAGGACCGTGGAGACGTGCGAAACAGCAGGCCTTGTCAGAGTGACGGGCAAGTCGGGCGGACGCGGGCGATGACTCTGCTGATGCTGGAACAAGTCCTTGTTCTGACAAAGTCTGTAGGAATGCCGACGGGCGATCCAGAAGGACTTGACTGGCGAGATCGGTGAACTCGCTGACAGGTGAGCGAAACCTTCAGGAGGCTGGAACACGTGGAATGGTGCGGGCCATAATGCTACGACGTTAACACAACAGAGGGTGAAGAGTTGCTGCGTTGATCAGTGAGGCCAGTAACTTTCACGTGGCTGATCGCGGCTGCAGGATGCCCGTTGGACCCGTCCTCGATGTGTGCAGCGTCAGTAGAGGTTTGCGTTTGTTAAAGGGAAAACTGGAGAAAGGGCGGCAATGGTCCGGGTTGTTGTTGCTTTCAGGAGGGGTCAACTCTGCCTGGAGGGCGGCAACACTTGTAACTGTTGTAGATTTAGGAGAACACAGCCGGGAGGGCGGCACGCTTTTTGTTCACACCGAATCGTGCAGTAGGTAACACAACCAGCAGGCTGAAGGGCTGGTGCGTCGTCGGCGGAGAAGGAGTTGTCGTTTTTCACGAGGGATAGGTCCTCGTGGTTCATGAGGGATGGGTCCTCATGCGCGAGGGGTGCATCCTCGTGTTTCGTGGGGGTGAGTCCTCATGGTATCCCCGCAGGGCGTGCTCCAATTTTGTGGGCCCGAACATGCTGTACCCCATGCTTGGAGAGATGTATACTTGCTGTTGCTTTGGACGTAGAGGCGGACGATCCGTGTGGTGGTAGGAAAGATGAGTACGAGGACCGTAAGCAAGTGCGTGGTCGGCGCCGCATCGATGTTCTCATCGAACGGGGCTTCTACCTTTATAAAGCACGAGGGAGACTGTGGCTCCCTGGATTGCGGTAGCGACAGCAAATCGGCTGGTGCTTCCATGGTGTGCTTCTTTTGTGAAAATTGCTCACAAAAAAATGGAGTCCGGTTGAGTTTTGTCCTTGTCAAACGGGATCTGCTCCAGACTGCGCTAACCTTGTGAATATGTTTGCAAAGACAGGGTCGCCTTTGGAGGAATTGGTGTTAGGCAGTTGCTGTTCCGTGGTTGTTCGTCGGTTGTGCGTCGGTCGTCTTGTGGGAAGACGAGGTTCAGGCGCGCGTTGCTACCGTGAAAATCGTTCACGGATATGGGTTCACCAATTGTAGTGTTGGAATTGATGAGCTCCAGTACTCACGTCTTTGTTCACCAATGTAGCGATTCGTGTGCATCGCCACTAAATAATCGAATTCGACTTCGACGAACTATAAATAAGTTGTTTATTTACAGGAACAGGTTAAATACAACAGGTAAGGTATCAGGTAAGATGGCTGACTGTAGGAGCACTGTGGTGTAGGTCTTTCCCCAGCGGGGATGCCACGAGGACTGAGTTCGTAGTCCTGTGGAGAGCATAATGACGTCATCGCATTTGTGTTGTGACGTCATCACGTTGTTCGCATTTCCCGCGCTTAGGGTGACACGTGATGCGCGTTGTTGCATCGCTGGCCATTGAGGCCGAAGTTGCGAGCGCGGGAGCGGGAGCTGGAGGCCAGGCTGAGCCGGTGCTTGCCGCGGGAGCAGAAGATCGCATCGCTCCCGTCGGCTGGCCGATGCGGCCAAAGTCGCGAGGCCGGGCTGTGCCGGCGGCCGTCCTGGGAGGCCGAGTCGGACCGGTGGCCGCCGCACGTGACGTCAGTGCGCTAGGGCGTGTCTTAAAGGGGCAACGGCCCAAACAGGTAGGTTAAAGGGGCAACGGCCCAAACATGTAAGTTATACATGCAGTAAGGTAAGTTAAAGGGAATTATGTATCTCAATGTAAGGGAGAACCGGTGGTACCGCCACAATTAGTTGATTTTTTTGATGTAATATTGGATGCATATATGGATAAAGTTGGATTGGAAAGTTTGCTTTGTGGTGGCTTTTGTTTCAGCATTGTGGCCAAGAGGACGCTGTGATGGTCAGTCACAGAGGGAAGGTAAGGTGTGGGACAAATGTTGAAAGGGGAATTGGGCTTGTGATCACTGGTGCCACTGGCGGATGATTCCATCCCGGATATCCCAGCCAGAAAGAGGCTGTCTGGATTGCATCCTTCCTTCTGCTTCCTCCTCTTCTGCTTCTTCTTCTTCTGTTTCTTCCTCTTCTGCTCCCTCCTCTTCCCTCTGTGAGAAGCTTGTCCCCCTTGCTGCCTCTGCTTCTTCTCCATGTGATGTTGCAGCCCAAGGGAGACTGCATCTAGAGCTCCCAGGACTGGGAGCAAGTGGTGTTCTCAGAGGCCTTCCTTTAACATCCAAAGCCTTGCAAGTGGCCAGCAGCATGCCCTGTACAATTTACTAACTTTTAAAGTGTGTTGCACTAAGCCACTACTCCAATAAAATATAAAAAAACTCCAAAAGCTGAAAACAAAACTTACCTGAAAGATATATGTGTCCCTTTAAAAAGCCCTGACAGCATCTCTGTACAACTGCTGCATGCTCATTCTTCCGTGTGTGGTTAGAAGAGGGCTTATGGTGTGTGGTGATGTCCAAAATCGCAGTTGTGCGTCAATTCAGGCGTTGCACGGTGATTGACATCACAATCTGCATATTTATGTTGGCGAGGTGAGCACAGGCAACGACAGTGCTGCTGACCTCTCCAAAATGGCAGCCACCATGTCCCGTGCCAGGAGTGGGTGGAAGCGAGGCGGCCACCATTTTTTCAAGAAAACCGGCCTTAACGGCCGCGCTACTACATGAAATTTTGCGTCCAATAGGTTTAGTTTTGAACTAATAGAATAGGACAACTTTTAGGTACAAAGAGAAACCTGACATTTGGAAGAGATTTCAGGTCTCTCTGGTGCAAAGCTCTCCAGTATTTAATCTAAATGTAATGCTTGGTGTAGAAGCCACTCAACCACTGTGATTCCCCCTTTGGCAAGCAACAAAGATTAAGCACTGGAATCGGCCTTGCAGGAAATGTCACCTGCTCATCCATAAGGCTAATAAATCAAGAAGGCAGATATTAAAATGTATGCATAAATGATATTCGAAAGAATAATAACAACAATTAGCTGAGAATTTGAAACATTTTAACAGAGATCAAAGAAATGCAATTGGGCTTGTGTCTCAATTAAAATAGATTTTAAAGTTAGTTTAACTATTTAAGAAATATATACAGTAGCACATGACAACAACAACAATTTGTATTCATATATAGCGCCTTTAACGTAGTAAAACGTCCCAAGGCGCTTAGACAGATGAACTAAAAAAAAAACTTGGATATTAATGCACGGTAAAGTTACACTAATCTACTAATGTTCCTAAAATCTTAGGGGGAAAAATTCAGTTTGTTAGCGCCTCCAGTTAGCGCCTGGCGGGGGTGCTAATGGGGCGCTGATGCAGTAGCGCCGGGGCGAGGCTAATCCAGTGATGCACGCCAATTCCAGCTCCCCTGTAGCGCCGCTGCTACGAGTTACCGCCGGGGACCTCAGCGCCAGGCATAGCATGACGTCAGTGAGTGTGCAATGCTCACTGGGTGCCTGATCTGCAAAATTCATTGTTGCCCCCTGCCTGAGTGCCTCGCTCCGACAGCGACAGAGAGAGGAGGCATCAAGCAGGCGGATGCTGGCTCCAGGGGTGGTATTTAAAGGGATCATGAGTAATGAGTTGCAGCTGTCATGTTAGTGCTGTTTCACTGTTTCCTTGTCAGTTTGACATTGTGCAACAGTTTAATTCAGTCATTTAAAGGTTGTTTAGTATCAGGAGTGTTGTGGCTACTAACTATTACAGTATTTACATTACTTCTCACAACATATCAAAGTGCTACACTTGGTTACATTAATGGGGGCTGTACTGGCAGTCGATCTTGCCCTCAGGATCTATGGTGGAGGGAGCGGAGGCAGCGAGAAAGATTGGATAATGGACCAGAGGGAGGAGAAGTGCCATTAGGCCTCTCAACAGGAGGCCTTTCCCTCTGAGGGTCTTCCAAGAGCACTTTTCCTACCTCCAATTAAGCCAGAAGCAGTGTATTAGATGGCTCTGCTTCACCAAAGAGGTGGTCACAGAACTCTGCCACCTACTGCAACCAAACCCGCAGCCCCAGATTAGAGTGACCATGACTCTCTCAGTGGCAGTCAAGATCACCGTCGCCCTCAATTTCTTCGCCAGTGGATCCTTCCAGTCTGTAACAGGAGATACAGCAAACATCTCGCAGTTTGCCATCCATCGCTGCATCCGGGAGGTCACAGAGTCTCTCTACAGTAGGAGAAGTGACTACATTTCCTTCCCCATCACAGAGAGAAGCAGGACGAGCATGCATGTGGCTTTGCCAGGATAGCGGGCTTCCCCATGGTGCAGGGCTCCAGTGACTGCACCTATGTGGCTTTGCAGGCACCGCATAAAAATCCTGAGATCTTCCGTAACCATAAAGGCTACCACTCACTTAATGTGCAGTTGGTGTGCGATCACAGACAACTAATCCTCAATGTGAATGCCCGCTATGCTGGCAGCAGACAGAATGGGCTGGATTTTCATTCAGGTGCGGGTTGGTGTCGTGTAATCCGCATTTCGTGTTATCCACATTAATCTAATTCGATGTGGGAGATTGATGCAATTTTAACTTAATTGCCCAATTGAGTTCCAGCGTGTGGGAACCCATGGCAAATGAGTATTTCCAGTCAGAAATTTGCATAATATGACGTCATTATTGCTGCTGCATTTAAGGCCTGCAACAAGCCTTGCTTCCTCTGCAGGCTGCCAACCTTTTGGCATTTACTGTTAGAGGAACCTGGAGGCACAATGGCCAGCGACAGACCTAGGGCTGCTTCCAGGTTCGAAGACGTTGCCCTGCAGGCTTTAGTGGAGGGAGCAAGAGCTCACAAGGAGGTGCTCTTCCCTTCATCAGGGAGGAAGAAGCCTCCCCAGCAGACAAAGGCCGAGGAGGTCAACTCCTTGTTGGCTACCCGCAGAAACTGGATACAGTGCAGGAAGAGATTCATGACCTTCAGCACACTGGAAAAGTGAGTATGAATTTCCCATCACTCTCAATCTGATCCCCATTGCCTTTCCTCACCAGCACTCAGCTTCAGCAATCTCTTCCTCCACATCCCACTTGACACTAACATCCATGCACCCTTACCCATTCCCTCTCTCTCTATGGTCACATTCACCTAACTATTCAACTATGCAGCCCTCACACTCCCTATCACTGTGATGCTATGAAAACAACTGACAACACACAGGGAGGGCCCTTGGTCTTGCCACCTCACTCCATCTTTGTCTCCTTCTAAGCTATGCTATGGATTCTCTACACTCACTCTTTCATTCTCACTCATAAGAACATATGAAGTAGGAGCAGGAGTAGGCCATACGGCCCCTCGGGACTGCTCCACCATTCAATAGGATCATGGCTGATCCGAACCTAGACTCATGTCCACTTCCCTGCCCGCTCCCCGTAACCCCTAATTCCCTTATCAGCTAGGAAACTGTCTATCTCCGTTTTAAATTTATTTAATGTTGCAGCTTCCACAGCTCTCTGAGGTAGCAAATTCCATAGATTTACTACCCTCTGAGTGAAGAAGTTTCTCCTCATCTCAGTTTTGAAACGGCAGCCCCTTATTCTAAGATTATGCCCCCTAGTTCTAGTCTCACCCATCAGTGGAAACATCTTCCCCGCATCCACCCGATCAAGCCTCCTGACAATCTTATATGTTTCGATAAGATCGCCTCTCATTCTTCTGAACTCCAATGAGTAGAGGCCCAACCTACTCAACCTTTCCTCATAAGTCAACCCCCTCATCTCCAGAATCAACCGAGTGAACCTTCTCTGAACTGCCTCGAGAGCAAGTATATCTTTTCTTAAATATGGAAAACAAAACTGCACGCAATATTCCAGGTGTAGCCTCACCAGTACCCTGTATAACTGAAGCAAGACTTCCCTGCTTTTATACTCCATCCCCCTTGCAATAAAAGCCAAGATTCCATTGGCCTTCCTGATCACCTGCTGTACCTGCATACTAACCTTCTGTGTTTCATGCACCAGGACCTCCAGATCCCTTTGTACTGTAGCACTTTGCAGTTTCTCTCCATTTAGATAATAACTTGTTCTTTGATTTTTTCTGCCAAAGTGCATAACCTCACACTTTCCAACATTATATTCCATCTGCCAAATTACTGCCCACTCACTTAGCCTGTCTATGTCCTTTTGCAGGTTTTTTATGTCCTCCTCACTCACTGCTTTCCCTCCCATTTTTGTATCGTCGGCAAACTTGGATATGTTGCACTTGGTCCCCTCCTCCAAATCGTTAATATAGATTGTAAAGAGTTGGGGTCCCAGCACTGACCCCTGCGGATCACCACTAGTTACTGTTTGCCAACCCGAGAATGAACCATTTATCCCAACTCTCTGTTTTCTGTTAGGTAGCCAATATTCCACCCATGCCAGTATATTACCCCAAATCCTGTGATTTTTTATCTTGTGCAGTAATCTTTTGTGTGGCACCTTGTCAAATGCCTTTTGGAAGTCCAAATACACCACATCCACTGGTTCCCCTTTATCCACCCTGTTTGTTACATCCTCAAAGAATGCAAGCAAATTTGTCAAACATGACTTCCCCTTCATAAAACCATGCTGACTCTGTCTGATTAAATTATGCTTATCCAAATGTCCTGTTACTGCTTCCTTAATAATGGACTCCAACATTTTACCAACCACAGATGTTAGGTTAACTGGTCTATAGTTTCCAGCCTTTTGTCTACCTCCCGTTTTAAATAAGGGCGTTACATTAGCAGTTTTTCAATCTGCTGGGACCTTTCCTGAATCCAGGGAGTTTTGGAAAATTACCACCAATGCATCCGCAATCCCTACTGCTACTTCTCTCAAGACCCTAGGATGTAAGCCATCAGGTCCAGGGGATTTATCCGCCTTAAGTCCCATTATCTTACCGAGTACCATCTCCTTAGTGATTTTAATCGTGTTCAGCTCCTCCCCCCCAAAAGCCCCCTGTTTGTCCAGTGTTGGGATATTTTTAGTGTCCTCTACTGTAAAGACTGATACAAAATATTTGTTCAGCGTTTCTGCCATCTCCATGATCCCCACCACTAATTTCCCGGTCTCGTCCTCAACCTCCACTTGTCTCCCTCATTGCAGGAAAAAGAGTGCTCACAATAAGCGAGAATGAGCGAGGACAGGAGGAGGGCCACCATCAGTAGCCCACCTCACCCCCTGGGAGGAGGTGGTCCGAGAGATCGTAGGACTGGAGGATGACGCGCATGTGGGGGACGGACAGATGGGTGCATCACACCAAGCTGGTGACAGAATAGTTTTCCATCTCTCTCATTGACGTTGCATGAGTCGCTGATAATGTTTTGGAAGCCGTAACAGATGGACTAATGATCATCTGCAATATGCAATGTGCATGTAACCTTGGCATCACATCTCTGACTCTTTCCTTTACTCCCCCACAGGACCATCAAAAGCACCCGTCCCCACTAGCCAGGAGGAGGAGCATAAGCATCAAGACTCCTCAGAGGAAGCTGCAACCTCTGAGGGCGCAGTGTCAGCAGAATTCAGCGCACCCAGCAACAGCGCAGACACTCACACTTCGGTGGGACCTTCGGGACACAGAGTAGTGTTGTCAACTGGTGTATCACTGCTCACAAGTGAGCATCAGCAGATTGTGCAGACAGGGACAGCAGTGGAGAGTCCTAGTCGGAGGGCGCAGGACTCTGCCAGCTCGGCTCAGCTGCATGTCGACCCTCTGCCTCTGGGTCCATCCACAGTATCAGCGGTGATGGCACTCCAGGAAAAGATGCAGGAGTCTCTGGCAGGTTTTGTCTCCAGGGTCGCTGCGAGTGTGGAGTGGATGGAGGAGTTCATAGCGAACATGAGCAGAGCCTTTGTCAAGTCATTGGCGCATGAACGCATCACCACGGAAAGGATGGCAACCTCCGTGGAAAGGATGGCTACAGTAGACAAGAGAATGGCTACGGCCATGGAGGAGCTAAGTCGCCAGAGTGTTGAAAACATGGTGAGTGTTCAGAATAGAATGACATCTCTGGAGGAGTGATGGGCAGCTATTGAACAGAGATACCAGACCTTCATGGCAGTCCCTCTGAGTAGGACTGCCAGTGCAGATACGGGTCCCCATGGCCCCCCTGATGTGCAGCAAGGTGCTCTCAAGCCACTTGCAAACGCTGAGGGAGACCTGACCCATGAGAGGGAAGTAGGTGGCAGACATCATGGAAGTGGGGGCTCCTCTCCAAGCGCTCACACTTCCATGCCACTGCAGAGCCCTCGGTCAGAGCCCCACCAGAGTCCACACCAAACTGAGATCGGCGTCTCAACCCCTGCATAGTCGCAGGAGCAGCAGACTGTTGACGAGCTCTCACAGGTTCGCCACCCCAGAGGATGCCCGCCAAAGGTGTCGAGACAGGAGCAGCAAGAAAGTGAGCAAGGGGCCTCCACATCTGCTGAAGCCACAGGGGAAGCACCACGTAGGAGCATGCGTAAGAGAAAGATACTGCAGAAATAGTCACAAGGGTAGTCACTTGGGTGAAATTTGATGTTTTATGTGTAAAAGCCATCATATGAATCATGTACATAAAAAATCTGATGGCTACTGCTGTAGTTGTAGCGTGTGTCATTTCGCAAATGGGACTTCCACATTGAGGGCTTAGGATTACTTTCAATTGTCAGTATGGTGGTCAAATTGCTAGGAACCAGCTGGTTCATGGCCATTGTCAATGCTCAGGTAAGAAGATGCGAGGCAAAAGTGTTTGAGTGGCTAGGCTAAGCAAATCTGGCCAAGATGAGTGCGTTCCTTGCATCCCGGGCAGCTATGTTCTCGCGTACTGCTGCTGGTGGTTGATGGGCCTCTGCAGGATGTTCGTTTTCACTCTCCTCCTCCTCCTCTTCATCTAAGGAGGATATGCGAGGAGCCACTTGGCCTTCAGGAATCTGCAAGCCATGACGCTGTGCCATGTTGTGAAGTGCACAGCAAACCACGACGATTCTGGAGACCCTGGCTGCTGAGTACTGCAGGGCTCCACCTAATCTATCCAGGCATCTGAAGCGCATCTTCAGCAAACCATGGCTCTGGTGCACATGTGGCTGGAGTTGTAGCGCTCCTCAGCTTTGTTGGACCTTCTCCTGAACGGCGTCATTAGCCAAGTCCTCAGGGGATAGCCCTTGTCTCCAAGTAGCCATCCGTTAAGTTGGTCTGGTGGACTGAATAGCGGAGGCTCACTAGACTGGCACAGTATAAAAGAGTCATGGCAACTGCCAGGTTACTTGGCACAAACATGCAAAATTTCCTTCTTGTGGTCACACACCAGCTGAACGTTAAGGGAGTGGAAGCCCTTGCGATTGACAAAAATACCTGGATTGCGATGGGGTGCCTTAAGGGCCACATGTGTGCAGTCAACGATGCCCTGCACCCTTGGAAAGCCTGCCAGATGAGCTAATCCAACCGCATGCGCCATGACACTTGCTTGATCCTTGGTGAAATGGATGTGATTGTGCGCAGTGGCAAAGAGGGCAGTGATGCAACTGTGTGCGGCCGCCTGGGAGATGCTACTGATGTCTGCTGCTGATCCTTGGAATGAGCCTGAGGCAAAAGGTTGAGAGTGGTGGTGACTTTGACAGCCTTTGTTAAGGGTTGTCCACCTGGTCCTCTGGCCTGCAGGTGTTGTTGCAGCATTGCGCAGATGTCACCCACTACCTCTCGCGAAAGTCGGAGCCGCCTTTGGCACTGCTGCTCAGACATGTTGAGATAACTGACCCTGTGTCTGTAGACCCCGTTTGGGGGGTATCTCATGCACCGACAGGCTTCCAAGCACTGGCCCCTTCTGGCCTGTGCATCTTCAGGTGAGTGAGCAGCAGCCTGGCACTCCTGTTGTTGTTGCTGCTGTTGGGGCTGCTGTTGTTGTTGCTGCTTCTGTTGGGGCTGCTGTTATTGTTGCTGCTGTTGTTCGGCCTCATCTAATATCCAGAAGGGAAGGAAATAAATTCCTCCCATGCTTCAGTTGAGGAAGCGCTCAGTGAAGGTGGCGAGACGGGTTTCCCAGGAGGTCACTCTGGAGATGGGTGTCAGGCTCCAAACTTCCACAGCTGTGGTTATGCCTTCTAAAAGTTCCCTCAGACCTGAGACTACAAAGTCCTGCCACCTGCAAATGATGGGTGATCATGGTTTAATGGTTGACCTGCAGCTGATAGTCAGCAATCCAATTGTGCTCCCGTCAGGTTTCATCGTCGCGTTTCCCACCAGGCGTGTTTCACGTGGGAAAAGGGTTAAAATCGCAGTGGCCATTCAAAATGACATTATAGAGGCAATTTAGTGCTTGTTAAGGGCTTAATGGTCTATCCCGCCTGTTGGGGAGGCAGGACGGAGTCGGGACCATTAGACACAAATTTTTGAAAATTGCGTGGAGGCGGGATGGAGTCGGGATCGGGCCCGCCTGCCAGTTTTTGCAATTTTAACCACCCACACGCCTCCAATCCCGCCTCCATGGCCCAATGAAATTCCTGCCCAATGCCTTCATCCTGCGCCAGAATGGTGTGCCAGCACTCTTCCAGCCACCACATCAAGCTCACGGCTGGCTGCTCGGAGACAAGGGCTATCTGCTCTCTGCCTGGCTCATGATTCCCCTCTACAACCACAGCACTCATATAATGAGAGCCATGCCGCCACCGGGAACATCATCGAGCAGACCATCGGGGTGCTCAAGCAACGGTTCCGCTGCCTTGACCACTTAGGAGGAGCCCTCCAGTACTCGGCTGTGCGGGTATCCTATTTCGTCGTGGTCTGCTGCATGCTCCACAACTTGGCCATCATGAGGGCACAGCCCTTGCCAACAGGGATTGCAGGACCACCTAAGGAGGAGGAAGAGGGTGAAGAGAAGGAGGACGAGGAGGAAGAGGAAGATGATGAGGAGGAAGAGGAAGAGGAGGAGAAACTGGTGCAAGGGAGGGGGCAGCCACTCAATCGGCCTTCTGGAAGGGCAGTCCGTGACCGTCTCATCAGACTGCGGTTACAATAAATTAAACCCCAGATCCCCGTTGCTCACCACATCCCCATCATTCCATCCCTGTCGCAGGCCATATCACAGCGCAAAGCTGAAATGAGAGACACCACAAAATAATCCAAACTGAATTAATATATTTACAACAATCGGTGAACACATATTAACAACAACAATATTACCTATTCACCCTTGTGCAATCCCTTAGTGCCCCTTGTTATTGCGCCTTTGCCTACTCTAGTGCTCCTATGAAGTGTTGGCCCAGTGGCTGCAGCGCGACTGGTGGAAGGCTGCTGAGTGTCCGTGCGGGAGACCTCAGATGGCCTTGCAGGAAGCCCTCAACCAGCTCTGGGCCTGGATGGCCTGGCTGTGGACTGCACCACCTCAGCATGGGCAGCAGCAGTCTGGGCTGGCTGGATGACGGGCAATGGCGGAGTGCCAGTGGTGGGAGCAGGAATGCTGTCATGCTGAGAGAGGACAGCGGCTTCCTGCTCCACTGACCCACTGCCACTCCCCCAGGGCAGCACCTCAGCATCCCTAGCAATCAGTTGCAGCAGAAATTGCTGGCCTGCTGTGACACCGTGAAAGCTCCGGTCGACGGTGGTAGACCCAGCCATGATGGCAGCAATCAGAGCTTGTGTGGCATCAAGCTGAGACTGCATGAGAACAGTCTGAGATTGGATGCCACCAAGCATAGACTGCATTACAGCACTAAGATGTTGCATCACTTCCGCCTGTGCTGCAATGGAAGCTGCCAAATCACCCATCACACGTGGCATCAAGTCTGGGTCACCATGGTCTCTCTGGATGTCTACCATCCTTTGCAGAATGGAAATGATGGGCTCCATGGTGTGCGCAGAGATTTGTGCAATGTTGGAGGCGGACTCCTCCACACTCCTTAACATTGCCGAGAGGATCTCAGGCACCCTTGCCATTGCACCTATGATCTCCGTGTATATGCCCATCACCTTTCTTCTAAAAGCCTCCGCATCGCGGTCCTCATCTGAGTCCTGTGCATTAAAACTCGTGCGCAAACTCGCCCTCCGGGGAGTTGGCTCCCGAGCTACACTTTCCCCCTTGCCTTGCTGCAGCCCCTTCATCCCCGGTGCCTCACCCTGTGCAGATCCCACTACTATACTAGCCTCTAAAGAACGCGTAGTGCCAGCATCTGAGCTGGTGTCTGCGAGTGAACATGCAGTGACGTGGTGTGCTCTTCTTCCTCCTCTTCTCTCGCCTCGCTCTCAATGATGCCCTCCGGGACAGGCTGCTCCGGTGCTTGCTCATTATCTGAAAGCATAAAAGCAAAATATTCAAGTTAAGGTGGGGGGAGGGGGCAGGAAGGGAGAAATGCATGCATACAACATGATTAGCTGGAAAGTGCGAAAGGCTTGTGGGGTGAGGGGGAAGTGGGATGTGAGAAGAAGGAGTAGGGATAAACTTATTGTTGTTGTCCCTAAGGGGGTCAACGTCGCCAGTGGCCATGGCACCCACCACCTGGCACCCAATAATGTGCAGCACTCTATTCTCCAGCTCAGACAATGGTTGGGTGTCGGCTTGTCCCCTGCCTTTGTGCTCCTGCTCCCTCCTGTTGTGAACCACTTTAGCCTGCAAGAGAAAGGAAAGTGTGTGAGTGAGTTTGGAGCAATGTGTTTGGGTGATGTGCCTTCCATAGTTGAATAGCTGTCATTGTGTGCAAGGTGTGAGATGTGGGTGTAAGTGATGGTAGGTAGAGATTGTTGGTGGGTGAGTACTGGAGGTGTGGTGCCTTGGGCAGTCTGAGCAGACTGAGGTTCAGATGGTGGTATGTAGCACTTGTTGAAGCATTGACTCACCCTGACCACCTGGTCGTTAAGGTCGTTAAATTTCTTCCTGCCCTGTGTGTGGGTCCTGGGGACCACAGTGCTGCCCGAGACATGCTGGGCTACCTCCCTACATGGTGCGGAAAACTTGTGATGAGGACCTCCTGCCACTTTCTGAGTAGAGCACCGCCCTCCGCCTTTCCACTTCAAACACCAATGCCTCCAATGCATGGTCGCAGAATCTGCGGAATCTCTCCCTGGGGCGTGGATCTGCCATCATTACAGCTGCTTGAGTCGTCCGGCTCCTTCTCCTTGACCTGCTGCTGCTGGCTGAGATGGCTGCACAGCCAGCAATGATGAGAATGAGGTTCTGCAGCATCAATGAATCTCCTCTTTAAGAACTGGAAAGAGCCTGTGGCAATGATGACTTGTGATTAGACTACACCTGATATTGGTCAGCGCTTCGACTTTAGCGTCACTAAGCTAGACCATTAGCGTTTGATTTAGCGCTCCAATCATTTCTTTGTGCAATGAGACTGAATTTTGCATGCAGTCTGAAGCATTAGTGCCTGGCGCTAATTCTCAAACATTTGAAAAGTTACCACCCATTCCTGGGCTATAATGAATTTCTGGCCCTTAATGTTAGAATAAACCTCCTGAAGTTAATTTTAAAAACTTTCATTTTAATCAACTTGGTTCCCCTTTTCAGCTGTTCATTACAAACATATTATACAAAAGAATGTAAATAAAAACCAATCATGATAGAATCTGGTGATTATTGACAAGATAACCACTGACTGATAAAACTGGGGTCCTCTTATTTTGTATTTCAATTGTTACTTTCTGTTATAATGGTAACAATATGAATTTTGATCACCTGTATAGATTTCTTCACATATTTGGTTAAAAATATTGATGCAGCAGCATGACGGGTCTTCCACACAATGGAGTAGATGGTCCTCATAAGAGCTTGGCAGAACGGAAAGCCTTATCACAAAATCGGGCATAAGCTGCTCAATTTTCTAGCTATTTAAATGAATGGATGGAAAATAGTGAGCTGCTTGAGCCCAATTTTGCAATGAGGGCTTCCATCCTGCTAAGTTTTTATGCCCCAGTGCAGCAGAGGAATATCTACTTCTATATATAGTTTCAGATCAGGTTTAATCAGCAGAATAGTATATTCAGCTCAGTAGCATCAGTGATATACATACCTCGTACATAACTGGGGACTTTAACATAATATTTTGAACCTTTGGACTACAAATTGAAGGCACAATTGTTTTGAATTTACGCCATGAGATAGTAGCATAGGAGCAGCAGTGGGTGTGTTAGAAATTCCTTTCTCTGCTATTTTAATCAAGACATAATTCCAGGTAGGTTAATTATACATATCCAGTACATATCATAGAAATTCATCATAGAATCATAGAAATTTACGGCAGAGAAGGAGGCCATCTACATGCTAATAAATGCACATTGTACACAACAGCGTATTTGACTGCATTGGTTGATGTCACATTATGATAATGTTCACCATATTACAATACATGAATTGCAATTTACAGGTGAAAATTCTAAAAGTAAGTTCCATTTAGGCCTAGAAATTCGGGCATGGGAGTAGGAGCCTGCACAGGTTAGTGCTTCAATTTCCAGGTGAGTGATTGAGTTGGATCACAGGGGGCTGGAGGAGGAATGGGTGGGTCTCGGAGTCTGTGGCCAGGAATTTCCCCTTGATCTCAGCGGGTCCGAAGGGGCTCCATCCCACTCTGGAAAATAAATTTCCCTTGATTGGGAATGTTAGGCCCGCCCAGCGCGTTTCCCGGCCAATTAGAGGAAGCGGGTCTGATGATGTCATTTGATGACGCATCATCAGCTGATTTCCTTAAAGGGACCATGTCCAAATTTATTTTGACAGTTGTGCTGTCAGTGTTCTGCAGCATTGAGGTGCTGCAAACACTGACAATCACTGCACAAAGGCACAGGGCTGCACCTAGACTTTCCCATGACTCCTTCCATATGCTTATGGAGGGCGTCACAGCATGCAGAGAGGTCCTCTTCCCTTCCCATAGGCGAAAGAGACCTCCCCAGGAGATCAACACAGCCTGGTTGCACATTGCACAGGAGGGCACAAGCAGGGATGTGGTCGAACTATTGCTTCGCCGCATCTTGAAATCCACGCTCAACGCCATGCGGTGCCACATGAACACTCTCGACCTCTCTCTCTCAAAGCTGTCTGGGTCCACAGTTCCATTTCATCCTTCAACTCATCCGACGCTTCAACAAAAAACTTTTTTTCTTCCTTTCCGATGTCAAGGAGCGCAAGCTTCATCAACTCTTGAACACCAACGCCCCTCCAGAACCTTCTTCCTCTTCACTTTCCTCTGACCCCCCTTCTCCCAATCTCACTCCCTGCTGTGTTTTCACTATCCCCTCTGATCTTCCCCTCTCTGACCCCGAACGATCAGTCCTCAGCAAAGGCCTGAGCTTCATCCCCTTACGCCCCCACCTCAACGAATTTCAAGCTCGGCACGATGCTGAGCTCTTTTTCTGCCGCCTTCATCTCCGTGCCCACTTCTTTGGCCAGGAGTCTTCCCCCCACACGGCTGATCCTTTCTCCCGCTTTCAGAATTCCCGTTCTACCTGGACCCCTCCCCCTGGCCTCTTACCCTCTCTAGATCTTTTCATTTCTAACTGCCACCGTGACATCAGCCGTCTCCATTTCTCTGCTCCCCTCACTCACTCCAACCTACCTCCCTCTGAACTTGCAGCACTCCATTCTCTCAGATCCAACCCCGACATTGTCATTAAACCTGCTGGCAAGGGTGGTGCTGTTGTTGTTTGGCGAACCGACCTCTACCTAGCGGAAGCTGAACACCAACTCTCCGACACCTCCTCTTACTTCCACCTGGACCATGACCCTACTACCGAACATCAAACCACCGTTTCCAAGACTGTCACGGCCACCAACCTCATAGTTCCCCAACCCTGCACAGCCTGCTTCTACCTCCTTCCCAAGATCCACAAACAGGACTGCCCTGGTAGACCCATCGTTTCAGCCTGTTCTTGCCCCATGGAACTTATCTCTTCCTATCTCGACTCTACCTTTTCTCCCCTTGTCCAGTCTCTTCCCACCTACATCCGCGACTCTCCTGACGCCCTCCGCCACTTTAACAGTTTCCAGTTTCCTGGCCCCAATCGCCTCCTTTTCACCATGGATGTACAATCCCTCTACACGTCCATCCATCACCAGGATGGTATGAGGGCGCTCCGCTTCTTCCTTGAACAGAGGCCCAACCAGTCCCCATCCACCACCACCCTCCTCCGCCTGGCTGAACTTGTTCTTACATTGAACAACTTCACCTTTGACTCCACTAATTTCCTCCAAATTAAAAGTGTTGCTATGGGTACCCACATGGGTCCTAGCTATGCCTGCCTTTTCGTGGGGTATGTGGAACACTCTTCGTTCCAGTCCTACTCGGGTCCCCTTCCTCACCTCTTTTCCTGGTACATTGATGACTGTATCGGTGCCGTTTCCTGCTCTCGCCCTGAACTAGACAATTTCATTCACTTTGCCTCCAATTTCCACCCTTCCCCCACTTTCAACTTGGTCCATCTCCGACTTTTCCCTTCCCTTCCTCGACTTCTCCGTCTCCATCTCTGGGGATAGGTTATTGACCAACATTCACTACAAGCCCACTGACTCCCACAGCTATCCTATACTTCCTCCCACCCCGCCTCCTGTAAGGACTCTATTCCATTCTCCCAGTTTCTCCATCTCCGCCGCATCTGCTCCGACGATGCCACCTTCCACACCAGTGCTTCCGGCATGTCTTCCTTTTTCCTTAACCGAGGATTCCCCTCTACCGTGGTTGACACGGCCCTCGACCGTGTCCGTTCTATCTCCCGCACTTCTGCCCTCACCCCTGCCCCTCCTTCCCGGAACCATGATAGGGTTCCCCTTGTCCTCACCTTTCACCCTACCAGCCTCCACATTCAATGGATCATCCTCCGCCATTTCCGCCACCTCCAACGTGATCCCACCACCAAACGCATCTTCCCCTCCCCTCCCCTTTCAGCATTCCGTAGGGACTGCTCCCTCCGAGACACCCGAGTCCACTCCTCTATCACCCCCAGCACCCCTTCCCCTTCGCCTGGCACCTTCCCGTGCAAGCGCAGGAGATGCAACACCTGCCCTTATACCTCCCCCCTTCCCACTGTCCAGGGCCCCAAACACCCCTTCCAGGTGAAACAGCAATTTACTTGTACTTCTTGCAATCTAGTATACTGTATTTGCTGCTCACGATGTGGTCTCCTCTACATTGGGGAGACCAAACGCAGATTGGGTGACCGCTTTGCGGAACACCTCCGTTCAGTCCGTAAGGGTGACCCCGAGCTTCCGGTCACCTGTCATTTCAACTCACCGCTCCATTCCCATTCAGACCTCACTGTCTGCGGCCTCTTGCATTGTTCCACGGAAGCTCACCGTAAACTCGAGGAACAGCACCTCATCTTCCGATTAGGCACTTTACAGCCTTCCAGACTCAATATCGAGTTCAACAATTTCAGATCATAACCTCGGCCCCTATTACATTTTATAAATTTTTTATCCACACTTTTGGTTTGTGCCTTTTCCTTTTTTTTTTCTCTCTCACATGGCAGCTGTCTTTCATTCTGCCAGCACATTTCACACTTCATCTAGAGCCATCTTTTGTCTCTTTACCTGTCCTGTTGCCATTTCATCTCACCTTGAATATCTCTGAATGTTTTTTCACCTCTCAGGTCTTCCCTTTTGTTCTTTCATCCCCTCCTCCATTTCCCAGCCCCCAAACTCGCTTTTCACTCTGTCTCATTTCCTGCTTTTTTTTTCTCAGTTCTGAAGAAGGGTTTCAACCTGAAACGTTAACTCTGCTTCTCTCTCCATGGATGTTGCCTGGCCTGCTGAGTTTTTCCGGCGTTTTCTGTTGTTACTTCGGATTTCCAGCATCCGCAGTATTTTGCTATCGTATATGTGGTCAGGAGGGCCTGGGTGCAGTGCTGCAAATGTTTCAATGATCTCAGTAGATCATGAAAGGTTAGTACAAAGCTACACTCAACCTCATCCTGCTGTGCCACTCATCACATCCCCATCACTTTGCCTTCCCTACCCTACTCCTGCACATCCTTACTCCCACCAACTTACCTTGCACCTCCACCCATCCCTCTCTATCTATATTTATCACATCCCATCTCACTAGCCACCCCTCAAACTCACCCTCATCCTACTGCAATCTTACCAACTAACAACACACAAGGGTAGGCACTTGGGTGTTTTATGCATTGTTCATGTGAAGTTTCTGTTAATGTGGTGTCAACCATTGAAACCTTTATTTTCAACACTTTGAGTTCTTGGACAGATTTGTGTGCACCTTTGGAAGTGGCTTTGTGAGTTGCACTGAATGGTCATGAGTGTGAAAGGAATGGCTTGGGCATTGTAGGGATGCTTTATGTGAAGGGATAATTACTAGGGCTACCCCAGATCAGTCGTATTCCTCAGACATTCACTTTCAACTAAAGTTTGAGGTAGCCAAATCCTAAAGACGCTTAATTGGGTTTAAAAGTCTGGACCATCTCTCCCTAAAGGAAAGGAACAACCTGAAAAAGTTACCGTCCTCCAGATAGCACTTTTAATACATTTAGCTAGACTGTAACTTTCCGGATATTATGAGGGTCCAGAAAACTTCCCCAGAATTCTGCAACTCCTCACCAAAGAGTGTACAGAGATTGAGTTCAAGAGTTTGATACAGAAGTCTTATGTGAGACAATTCTAAAAATATATAGATTTATTAAAGAACCGACATGTAACTTACAGTTGGTGAGTCAATCGCAACATTAACAGTTCCAAAAAGAGAAAGCTTACAATTCTATTATCAGAGATCCTTACTCTCAAATCTTAATTTCGCTACAGTTTTACAGTTCTTAGTTTTCTACAGGGTATCCACCAAAATCAAATATCTTTGATCCCGAGGTACAAAGAGTTGGAGGCTTATAGAGCTGCCTCTGAAGCCGAGAATCGCTTTGCCCCTTTAAAGCGAGTCTACTACCCCATTTGAGAGTTCAATATTTATACCCTTTTCCAGTGGTATTTTCTTTAAGTTTTTCTGCTGATGTAAGCTAATTATCTCTGGTCATTTTTTTGCAGACCCCTGCAATTCTTACAGCTGGTAGCATTACAGAATTATGGGGCAAATTCAGTTGGTTTGCACCTCCCGTTAGCGCCTTAAGAGGGCGCTAATGGGGTGCAAAGCAACTAGCGCCAGGGTGTGATGATATCTGTGCCTCTCGCGAAATTGACTGGACATTTTGCGGTGGCACTAAACAATACCACCCGATCTCCTGCGCACGCAGATCTTGACGTCATTAAAGCATGCAATGCCATTGTGGTGCCCTGGAATGGAAATTGAGTGGCGCCCCTTCCATTCCGCCTGGTGCAACCAACGACAGGTAGACTTGAATGCTTCCCTGTCGTTATGAGGCTGGGGGGGTGCCATTTAAAGGTGGCCTCTTCCTGGCTTTTTGTGTGGTAGACATTTTTGCAGCACTCGTTCTGAGAGAGAGAGAGATTTTGAGAGAGAGAAAGAGAGACATCTGCATTGAGTCAACACTGTGTGAAGTAGTTTTGGCTTCTGACCATAACTTTGCAGATACTTTGGTTTTTGACCTTCATTACTTTGATTGCCAGGAGACTATGGGGCCTGCACTAATTGGGGACATCGTCCTGCACCAGCAGATTTGGAGGCCACAGAGACGCAGAGAGAGAGTGGCAATCATGGCCAGACGGAGGAGGGCCAACAGGCCTCTGTACAGGAGACCTTACCCTCCCAGGGTATTTCACCAACAATTCTCATAAATTAATATGTCTGAGGAGCAGTGTTTGCGAAGGCTGCGCTTCAACAAGGAGGTGGTCACTGAGCTCTGCCACCTGCTGCAGCCAGATCTGCAGCCTCAACTGAGGAGCAGGACATCTCTGTCGGTGGCAGGGAAGATAACAGTGGCTCTCAACTTTTATGCCACCGGCTCATTTCAATCAGCTACTGGGGACATCGCCAATATCTGCAAGTTTGTGGTGCATTGCTGCATCCATCAGGTCACAAATGCCCTCTATAAAAGGAGACGAGAGTACATCTCTTTCCCCATGACCCCGGCCAAGTAGCATGAACGCGCTATGGGCTTTGTGAGAATAGCGGCCTTCCCCATGGTGCAGGGCGCCATTGACTGCACGCATGTGGCTTTGCGTGCTCTGAATGAGAATGCTGAGGATTTCCACAACCGAATTGGCTGTGCGAGAATCGGTGGGAATCACGGGCTGAGCGGCTGTATAAAGGCTCCAGAGCCCAGGTAAGGCCTCAGTGCGAGAATCGGCGGGAATCACGGGCTGAGCGGCTGTATAAAGGCTCCAGAGCCCAGGTAAAGCCTCAGTGCGAGAATCGGCGGGAATCACGGGCTGAGCGGCTGTATAAAGGCTCCAGAGCCCAGGTAAGGCCTACCAATCTCCAGTCTTGGAACTCGGAGGGAAGGAGAGAGGTTAAAAGTAATCCAAGTGTGACGTCACCAGAAAGCGGGTAAGTGATTGGCTGGTAAGTATTTCTCCCTTTTTAAGCTTAAATCTCTTTGGTTTATAGTTTCTAAGGTGTGATATTCACCATCTAGAATCGGGGCAGAGGGTATTTAAGAATAATATTAATAAATGTAATTAATTACATAGAATGGGAGATCAGGTGATGTGTTGCTGCTGCAATATGTGGGAGCTGGTGGACACCATTGATGCTCACGGTGATCACATTTGCAGTAAGTATTGGCTGCTCGAGGAATTCCGGCTCCGTGTTGAAGAGCTGGAGTCCGAGCTTCAAACACTGAGACACATCAGGGAGGGGGAGAGTTACCTGGACTCTGTGTATCACGAGGTATTCACACCAATTAGATTAATTAATTCAGATGTAGTCCGTGGCCAGGGTTAGGATGGTGTGACTAGAAGTGAGGCAGGTACGGGGATCCAGGAGGTAGTGTTGGAGGAGCCGCAGCCCTTGCACTTGCCCAACAGGTTTGAGGCTCTTACACCCTGTGAGGATGGGAACAGGGACTGCGGGGAGGATGAGCAATCTGGCCACAGCACCGTGGAGCGGGGGGCCATTCAAGTGGGGGGAGTTAAAAGAAATGTTGTAGTGGTAGGGGATAGTATCGTTAGGGGGATAGATAGAGTTCTTTGCAGCCGAGAGCGAGAGTCCCGAAGGTTGTGTTGCCTGCCCGGTGCCAGGGTTAAGGACATCTCCTCTGGACTGGAGAGAAACTTGGAGTGGGAGGGGGAGGATCCAGTTGTCGTGGTCCATGTTGGTACCAACGACATAGATAGGACAAGGAAGGAGGTTCTGCTGAGGGAGTTTGAGCAGCTAGGGGCCAAATTAAAAAGCATAACCACAAGGGTAATAATCTTTGGATTATTACCTGAGCCACGAGCGAATTTGGCTGGGAGGCATGGTGGCATAGTGGTTAGCACTGTTGCCTCACAGCGCCAGGGACCCGGGTTCAAATCAGGCCTCGGGCGACTGTCTGTGTGGAGTTTGCACATTCTCCCTGTGTCTGCGTGGGTTTCCTCCGGGTGCTCCGGTTTCCTCCCACAGTCCAAAGATGTGCAGGTTAGGTTGATTTGGCTATGATAAATTGACCCTTAGTGTTAGGGGATTAAATACGTGGGGTTACGGGGATAGGGTGGGATATGTGTCGGTGCAGGCTCGATGGGCCGAAATGGCCTCTATCTGCACTGTAGATTCTGTGATTCTGTGACAAATAAAATTAGAGAGTTAAATGCGTGGCTCAAAGACTGGTGTGGGAGAAATGGGTTTTGCTTCCTGGGACACTGGCACCAATACTGGGGCAGGAGGGAGCTGTTCCGTTGGGATGGGCTTCACTTGGCCAGTGCTGGGACTAGAGTCCTGGCGGATCATATAACTAGGGCTGTAGAGAGGGCTTTAAACTAATTAGTGGGGGGGAGGTTCCTAGAGAGCAAATAATAAAAATGACAACAGAGAAGGTCATAGACTTAGGTGGCAGTGGGGAAATTAAAAACCAGAGCGTGTCAGGAAGGGGCAGAAGGTATGGAGTAAAAGGTAAAGTAATAAAAAGGGCAAAAGCAGGAACTAAGTGTCACAAAACATCTTTGAAAGTTCTCTATCTGAATGCATGTAGCATTCGTAACAAAATAGACGAGTTAATGGCACAAATAACTACATATGGGTATGATCTTGTGGCCATTACAGAAACATGGCTGCAGGGTGACAATGCCTGGGAATTAAACATACCAGGTTATTTAACGATCAGGAAGGACAGGCAGGAAGAAAGGGGAGGTGGGGTGGCATGTTAATAAAGGAAGGAATCACTGTAATACAGAGAAATGATATTGGGTCAAAAGATTAGGATAATGAAACAGTTTGGGTGGAGGTAAGGAATAATAAGGGGAAAAAAACACTAGTGGGCGTAGTCTATAGGCCTCCGAACAGTGGCAACTCTGTTGGACGGAGTATCAATCAGGAAATAGTTGAGGCTTGTAATAAGGGAACATCTATAATTATGGGGGATTTTGACTATCATATTAATTGGACAAATCAAATTGGGCAGGGCTGCCTTGAGGATGAGTTCATTGAGTGTATTAGGGATGGGTTTCTTGAGCAGTATGTAACTGAACCGACCAGGGGGCAAGCAACCTTAGATCTGGTCCTGTGTAACGAGACAGGATTAATTAAAAATGTCCTAGTAAAGGATCCCCTTGGAATGAGTGACCATAACATAGTTGAATTCCATATTCAATTAGAGGGTGAGAAGGTTGGATCTCAAACAAGCGTGCTAAGCTTGAATAAAGGAGACTATGAAGGTATGAGAGCGGAATTGAGTAGAGTGGATTGGGAAAATAGATTAAAGGGTAAGACGATACATGATCAGTGGTGTACATTTAAGGAGTTATTTTACAACTTCCAAAAAATATATATTCCACTGAGAAGAAAAGGGTGTAAAACAAAAGACAGCCATCCGTGGCTAAGTAAAGAAATTAAGGATAGTATTCGACTAAAAACAAGGGCATATAAGGTAGCCAAATCTAGTGGGAGGATAGAGGATTGGGAAAATTTTAAAAGACAGCAAAAAATAACAAAAAGATTGATTAAGAAAGGGAAGATAGATTATGAATGTAAATTAGCAAAAAATATAAAAACAGATAGTAAGAGTTTTTATAGTTATATAAAAAGAAAAAGGGTGGCTAAAGTAAATGTTGGTCCCTTAGAGGATGAGTCCGGGAAATTAATGGTGGGAAATATGGAGATGGCAAAAACACTGAGTGAATATTTTATATCAGTCTTTACAGTAGAAACACTAAGAATATCCCAACACTGGACAAACAGGGGGCTATAGGGGGGGAGGAGCTAAACACGATCAAAATCACTAAGGAAGTGGTACTCGGTAAATTAATGGGACTCAAGGCGGATAAATCGCCTAGACCTGATGGCTTACATCCTTGGGTCTTGAGGGAAGTGACGGTAGGGATTGTGGATGCATTGGTAAGAATTTTCCAAAACTCCCTGGACTCGGCAAAGGTCCCGGCAGGCAGGAAAACTGCTAATGTAACACCCTTATTTAAAAAGGGCAGTAGACAGAAGGCTGGAAACTATAGACCGGTTAGCTTAACATCTGTGGTAGGTAAAATTTTGGAGTCCATTATTAAGGAGACAGTAACAGGACATTTGGATAATCATAATTTAATAGGACAAAGTCAGCATGGTTTTATAAAGGGGAAGTCATGTTTGACAAATTTGCTGGAGTTCTTTGAGGAAGTAACATATAGGGTGGATAAAGGGGAACCAGTGGACGTAGTGTATTTAGACTTCCAAAAGGCATTTAACAAGGTGCCACACAAAAGATTATTGCTTAAGATAAAAAATCACAGGATTGGGGGTAATATTCTGGCATGGATAGAGGATTGGCTAGTAACAGAAGGCAGAGAGTTGGGATAAATGGTTCATTCTCAGACTGGCAATCAGTAACTAGTGGTGTTCCGCAGGGGTCAGTGCTGGGTCCCCAACTCTTTACAACCTATATTAACGATTTGGAGGAGGCGACTGAGTGTAACATGTCAAAGTTTACAGATGATACTAAGATGGGAGGGAAAGTAGTGAGTGAGGAGGACATAAAAAACCTGCAAGGGGACATAGACAGGCTAAGTAAGTGGGCAGAGATTTGGCAGATGGAATACAATACTGGAAAGTGTGAGGTTATGCACTTTGGCAGGAAAAATCGTAGAGCAAGTTATTATCTTAATGGCAAGAAACTGAAAAGTACTGAAGTACAAAGGGATCTGGGGGTCCTGGTGCATGAAACTCAAAAGGTTAGTATGCAGGTGCAGCAAGTGATTAAGAAGGCCAATGGAATTTTGGCTTTCATTGCTAGGGGGATAGAATATAAAAATAGGGAGGTATTGCCTCAGTTGTACAAGGTATTGGTGAGACTGCACCTGGAATACTGCGTACAGTTTTGGTGTCCATACTTAAGAAAGGACATACTTGCTCTCGAGTCAGTACAAAGAAGGTTCACTCGGTTAATCCCGGGGATGAGGGGATGGACATATGAGGAGAGGTTGAGTAGATTGGGACTCTACTCATTGGAGTTCAGAAGAATGAGAGGCGATCTTATTGAAACATATAAGATTGTGAAGGGGTTGGATCGGGTGGATGCGGGGAAGATGTTCCCGATGATGGGTGAAACTAGAACTAGGGGGCATAGTCTTAGAATAAGGGGCTGCTCTTTCAAAACTGAGATGAGGAGGAACTACTTCACTCAGAGGGTGGTAGGTCCATGGAATATGCTGCCCCAAAAAGCTGTAGAAGCTACATCATTACATAAATTTAAAACAGAAATAGACAGTTTCCTAGAAGTAAAGGGAATTAAGGGTTACGGGGAGCGGGCAGGAATTTGGACATGAGTCTAAGTTCGGATCGGTCATGGCCCTGTGGGTAGCGGAGCGGGCCCAGGGGCCGTGTAGCCTGATCCTGCTCCTATTTCGTGTGTCCAATTCTGTTAGATTCAGGAGATGGTTCTGTGATAGTGGATTGGCGGTTAGGATCAGATCAGCCATGATCTTATTGAATGGCGGAGCAGGCTCGAGGAGTCGATTGGCCTACTCCTGCTCCTATTTCTTATGTTCTTATGTTGTTATGAAAGGGGTTCCATTCCTTAAATGTGCAGTTGGTCTGTGACCACAGGCAGCTGATACTCGCTGTCAATGCCTGCTATCCTGGCAGCAGCCACGTGCATACATCCTGCGCCAGACTACTGTGGCAGAACATTTCCAGGCACCGCATCACCCAGGTGGCTGGCTTCTCGGGGACAAGGGTTATCCACTGTGCACCTGGCTGATGACACAGCTCTGTACACCCAACACCCCTGCTGAGTTGCGGTACAACGAGAGCCATCAAGCTACCAGGAAGATCGTTGAGCACACAATCGGCGTGCTCAAGCAATGGTTCCGCTGTCTGGACCATTCTGGAGGAGCCCTGCAGTACTCACCTGAGCAAGTCTCCCTCTTCATAGTTGTGTGCTGCATGCTGCATAACCTGGCAATCCTCAGGACCCAGCCAATGCCACCAGGCCCTGGAGCACCACCAGAGGAGGAGGACGAGGAGGAGGAAGAGGAGGAGGATGATCATCAGCAGCACCAAGGCGGGAGGGAGGCCCACAATGTAGAAACTGGAAGGGCCATCCATCAACGTCTGATAGCAAGCCACTTCTAGGCCCTGCTGAGGAAATGGCTTCTGCTATTGAGAACAACATGAATGAAACCAACCCGCAATAAATTGACCCTTAGTGTTAGGGGGATTAAATACGGGGATAGAGTGGGATATGTGTTGGTGTAGGGGTTACGGGGATCGGGTGGGATATGTGTCGGTGCAGGCTCGATGGGCCAAAATGGCCTCTATCTGCACTGTGGGGTTTCTGTGATTCTGTGAATCCCTAAGCCGGCCAAGGCAGCAATGATTGCAAAGACCAAACATGTACATTTTGAATACAAAAACTTTTTTATTTTACAAACTCTATGGCCTAGAAATTGGGTTCTGGCGTAGGCAGGGCTTTAGCGCCGGAAGTTAGTGCCGGCGCTAAGTCCCCCTGCGCGCGCCAAAAATTCAGTAGTGCCGCGCCCAAACGGCTGCCGGCGCTACTGAAGGGTCTTTGCGGCGGTACATCGGCGCTAACTGCCGTTTCGCGCCGCAATTCCGGCGCTGCGGCACCCGATGCGGTGCGGCAGGCTGGGGACGTGCAGGCCTCCTCCTCCCGTTAAGGAGGAGCAGCCTGCACCCGGCCGCGGCCCGCGCAAATCAGCTTAAAAATGAGCCCGGCACCTCGGACAAGTGCCGGGCTTGCATCTGTTCCGGGGCGGGGGGGGAGAAGTCCGGGGAGGGAGCTGCGGGCAGGCGGCCGGCGGGAAAGTGGCCGGCCGCCGCGGGGCCTTTAATGCGCCGGCGCAAACTGGAGTAAGGCACCTCTGACAGAACGTTGCTTGCGGCTGCCACGGGCGAGGCGGCCGCAACTCAATTTCGGAGTTCGGGCGGGTTACCACGGCAACCGGCACGCTGCGCACACCGATGATGTCATCGGTGCCGGCGCAGCGCTACCGGTGCAACGCCGATTTAGGGCCCCAGGGAATTTTTAAACTGGCCATAACTCTGGCGCTAGTCCCTCTAGCGCCTCAAAAGCGGCGCTAAGGCAACTGAATTTCTAGGCCTATGTGTGTCATTTCCTCATGACAAACTAATAGAAAGAAACACAAAAAAACAGTCATTAACATAACTGGTTCTCACAACCTGGAGATAATGTCCAAAACACTAAATAAATGTTTGACCACGAACCTCGGCCTTTAATAAAAAAATGAACAACATTTTGTCACACCTCCTGCTTTTTTCCCTTCGAGGGTGATCTCCTTCCCTTGCGCACTTCCCCCCTTCCCACCATACTGCTCCTCCGTAATAGGACCCCAGTGGCTGCAGCAAGGCTGGTGGAAGGTTGCTGATTGTCACAAACTGAGACTGCAGATGCCCTTGAAGGAGGGCCTCGACCAGCTCTGGGCCTGGAGGGCCCAGCTGCAGACTGCACCAACTCTGCATGGGTGGCAGCAGTCTGGGCTACAGGCGGTGGCAAGTGCAATGGGGAAGTGACAGTGGTGGCAGCAGGAATGCTGTCATCTTGAGAGAGGACTGCAACTCCCTGCTCAACCGACACACTGGCACTCCCACGGGGCAGCACTTCAGCATCCGGAACAATCTGCTGGAGCACAGATTGCTGGCCTGCTGCAGCACGGTGAGAGCCCCGGGGAAATGTGTCCGAACCAGCAAGGATGGCAGCAGTCAGTGCTCGTGTGGCCTCAATCTGAGTCTGCATGAGAGCAGTCAGGGATGGGCTCATGGCAGCCAGTGACTGAATTGCAGCACTAAACATTTGCGTGGCATCCGCCTGTGCTACAGCGAAGTGCTCCACACTCCTTGCCAGTGATTCAATGCATTCGGGCACCCTTCCCACTGCACCCATGAGCTCAGTGTGCATGTCCACTGCCTGGGTGTTCATTTCAGTGATCAGCCGCTCCTCCTCTGCGTCCAGTGCAGCAGGACTCACTGGCCTACTCTCCCTCCGGGGAGAATGCCCCCGAGCTTCCCTACCCCATCGCGTTGCTGCAGCACGCTGGGTCCTGGAGCTTCACCCTCATCAGACCCTTCCCCCCTGCTCCCCTCCAGGGAAGACATGTTCCTAGTGTGGGCATTGGCTTCCTCGGGAGAGGGTGGCACTGATGCTCCAGCTTCATCTTCCTCCTCGCCTGCAGCTTCACTCCCAATGGCAGCTTGAGGGCCTGTCTCCTCAGCTGGTGAATCACCATCTGAAAGCAGGGAGGTACAAGAGTGGCTTTAGCATGAGGACAGGGTGGCAGCAAGGGAGGCATGAGTGCAGCGATTTAGTAATTTGGATTGAAAGTGTCAAAGGCTGGTGTTCTGAGGGACAAGTGGAAGGAGAGAGGACAAAAACGTGATAACCTTACCATTGCTGTCCAGAACGGGGTCGGCCTCTCCAGGGGCGACGGGACCGATCACCCGGCTTGCCACAATCCTGTGGATGCGCTCCTCAAGATCGCCGAGGGGTTGCAGCTGAGGCTGCCCTCCACCGGTCCATTGCTGCTGTCTTCTATTATGAGATAGCTTGGCCTGCAAGAAAAAGGACGGCGTCTGAGTAAATATACAGCCATGGTCTTGCCTGATGTGCCTCCCATAGGTGAATAGCCCTTACTGTATGCAGCCATGGTCTTGACTGATGTGCCTCCCATAGGTGAATAGCCCTTACAGTATGCAAAGTGTGGAATGTGCGTGTGTGTTTCATGAGAGGGCCATAGGTGTTGGATGAGTGTTGGGCATTGGGGCTTTTAAGACCCTCTGGCCATAGAGTGAGGTTGAGATGGAGGGATGGAGAGGTATTGAAAAAAAGCCACTCACCCTGACGACCCGAGTGAGGTCGTTGAACTTTTTTCTACATTATATATGGGTCCGGGGCACCATGCTCCTGGAGGAGATGTTCTGTGCCACCTCCCTCCACACTCTTCTGTAATTGCATGGCAAAGGCCTCCTGCCACTCTCTGGGTACAGT
The DNA here is from genome assembly GCF_052327205.1 of Somniosus microcephalus. NCBI lineage: Eukaryota > Metazoa > Chordata > Chondrichthyes > Squaliformes > Somniosidae > Somniosus > Somniosus microcephalus. The sequence continues at coordinate 252,303,569 of NC_140988.1, read as the reverse complement.
ATTAAACATAGAAACATAGAAACATAGAAACATAGAAGATAGGAGCAGGAGTAGGCCATTCAGCCCCTCGAGCCCGTGCCGCCATTTAATGCGATCATGGTTGATCATCCGAATTCAGTACCCTGTCCCTGCTTTCTCCCCATACCCCTTGATCGCTTTAGCCTCAAGAAATATATCCAACTCCTTATTGAATATATTTAATGAATTGCACTCAACTGCCCTGTGTGGCAGAGAATTCCACAGGTTCACCACTTTCTGGGTGAAAAAATTCCTCCTTATCTCAGTCCTAAATGGCTTAGAAACATAGAGGATAGGAGCAGGAGTAGGCCATTCGGCCCCTCGAGCCTGCTCCGCCATTCAATGCAATCATGGCTGATCATCCAAATTCAGTACCCGGTCCCTGCTTTCTCCCCATACCCCTTGATCCCTTTAGCCTTAAGAAATATATCCAACTCCTTCTTGAATATATTTAATGAACTGGCCTCCACCACCTTCTGTGGTAGAGAGTTCCACAGGTTCACCACTCTCTGGGTGAAGAAATTCCTCCTCATTTCTGTCCTAAATCGCCTGCCCTTTATCCTTAGAATGTGTCCCCTGGTTCTGGACTCCCCGACCATCGGGAACATCCTTCCTGCATCTGGTCTGTCCAGTCCTGTCAGAATTTTATAAGTTTCAATGAGATCACCTCTCATTCTTCTAAACTCCAGCGAGTATAAGCCCAATCGACCCAATCTCTCCTCATACGTCATTCCTGCCATCCCAGGTATCAGCCTGGTGAATCTTCGCTGAACTCCTTCCATGGCAAGAACATCCTTCCTCAGATAAGGCGACCAAAACTGCACACAGTACTCAAGATGTGGTCTCACCAAGGCCCTGTACAGCTGCAGCAAGACATCCTTATTCTTGTACTCAAACCCTCTCGCTATGAAGGCCAACATACCATTTGCCTTCTTAACCGCCTGCTGCACCTGCATGCTTACCTTCAGCAACTGGTGCACAAGGACACCCAGGTCTCGTTGCACTTCCCCTTCTCCCAATCTACTCCAGAGAGCGGCGGCGGCGGACCTGCAAGGAACCAGGCGGTGAGGTTTAAAAGAGGCGGCAGAGCGCAGGTAGGCCTCAGAGCGGTGGTGGCGGCGGCAGACCTGCAAGGAAGCAGGCGGCGAGGTTTAAAAGAGGCGGCAGAACGCAGGTAGGCCTCAGAGTGGCGGCGGCAGCGGCGGACCTGCAAGGAACCAGGCGGCGAGGTTTAAAAGAGGTGGCAGAGCGCAGGTAGGTTTACCAATCTCCAATCTCCGAGCTCAGAGGGAAGGAGAGAAGTAAAAAGTAATCGAAGTGTGACGTCACCAGAAAGCAGGTAAGTGATTGGTTGGTGAGTATTTCTCTTTCTTTTTTCCCAAACTTTTTTAAACTTAAACTTTGTGGTTTATAGTTTCTAAGCTCTCTGTGGTGTAGCTGTGACTGTTTGTAAACCAGGACCTTTAAATATATCATTTAACTGTAGTGTAATTGGTGGGATTGATTTGATATAGTTTATTTTGAATTAATTAAAGGGTAATTCATGGCAGGAGAGTTTGGCGCCGTGGTATGCTCCTCCTGCGCTATGTGGGAACTCAGGGACACTTCCTGTGTCCCTGACAACCATGTGTGCAGGAAGTGTATCCAGCTGCAGCTACTGGCAGACCGCATTGCGGCGCTGGAGCTGCAATTGGATACACACTGGACCATTCGCGATGCTGAGGACATCGTGGATATAACGTTTAAGCAGTTGGTCACACCGCAGGCAAAGGTTGCACAGGCAGAAAGGGAAAGGGTGACCAACAGGCAGAGTAGTAGGTGCAGGCAGATAGTGCAGGAGTCCCCTGTGGCCATCCCCCTCTCAAACAGATATACCACTTTGGATACTGATGGGGGGGGTGGCTTAGCAGGGGAAGGCAGCAGCAGCCAACTTCCTGGCACCAGGGGTGGTTCTGTTGCACAGGACGGGAGGAAAAAGAGTGGGATAGCTATAGTGACAGGGGATTGTATTGTAAGGGGAATAGATAGGCGTTTCTGCGGCTGCAAACGAGACTCCAGGATGGTGTGTTGCCTCCCTGGTGCAAGGGTCAAGGATGTCTCAGAGTTTGTCTCAAAGTTTCAATGAGATCCCCTCTCGTTCTTCTAAACTCCAGCGAATACAAGCCCAATTGACTCAATCTCTCCTCATACGTCATTCCTGCCATCCCAGGTATCAGTCTGGTCAATCTTCGCTGCACTCTCTCCATGGCAAGAACATCCTTTCTCAGATAAGGCGACCAAAACTGCACACAATACTCAAGGTGTGGGCTCACCAAGGCCCTGTACAACTGCAGGAAGACCTCCTTGCACCTGTACTCAAATCCTCTCACTATGAAGGCCAACACACCATTTGCCTTCTTAACCGCCTGCTGCACCTGCATGCTTACCTTCAGCGACTGGTACACAAGGGCACCCAGGTCTCGTTGCACTTACCCTTCTCTCAATCTATTGCCGTTCAGATAATAATCTGTCTTCCTGTTTTTGCCACCAAAGTGGATAACCTTGCATTTATCCACATTATACTGCATCTGCCCAATCACCCAACCTGTCCAAATCATACTGGATTGATCTTCTGCGTTCCACCGTGCCAACCAGAGCCTCCAAGGCCCGCTTGCTGAAGCAGTGTGCTCGCTCCCTGGCTCTCTCCACAGTCCTTGGCTGTAAGATTTAGGCACAGGTCTGTCCAGGCCACGATTCAAGGTTCCAATGAGCAGGATGTGGCTGGAGAGCAAGATCGCCCCTCCCCTTTAAGAACTGTCCGGCGCCAGTGTGTCTGTGTTCCATTGCTGACTGACAGCACCTGCGCTGTGCCCGCGCTCTGAGTTAGCGCCTCGCTCCTCGGCCTTTGCGCCTTAAGAGAGGTGTGCTGCGCTTGATTTAGCGCTCCAATCACCTCCAGGGGCGATAAAAGCCAAGTTTGCCATTGGAGGTGATAATTAGTGCCAGACGCTAAACTTTGCGCACGGCCGATATTCGCGCCCCTGATGGGGCAATACTGAATTTTTCCCCCTATGTCTCTTCTCTAGGTGTTCTAAGTTTACCATAAAAAACGGTGTAACGGCAGGTGCATTTTACTTGATGTCATTTTTACGAAGGCAGTTGTTTGTGCTTCTTTACGAGGTGTAAATTAGAACACCTTGTCCAGGGTGAACCATTGTGTTGTTCCCAAAGGTTCAGCCTACTGGAGCTTTTAACCTTCTGTTTCAATAAGGTTATTGATTCAGTGTCAACAATTATCTTATCTCTACAGCCAGAATGCTGTCACAGCTTTTCCATCGTTCGGTTTCTCGATTTCCAGACCCAGCTTGTCATGTTTTAATAAGGCCAGAGTTCTTTCCTGGAATGGTGTCTTTTTCTGACTAGGTTATATGGCTTATTCCTTCACAGGCAGTGTTGGTGTGGGGTGGTGCCAACCTGGTGCATCATGTGGCAGCCAGGGTGTACAGCTTCAAGTGAAGTATATCTGGCCATGGTGAGGCCATCCCTGGCCTCCCAGGCAGTGACGTGTTCATGTGGTGGTGGGATAAGGGCCACAGACTTCCTCCATCTCTTCCTGAGCTGGAGCTGCGAATGGACTCACTCTGGAGCATACGCGATGCTGAGGATGTTGTGGATAGCACATTCAGTGAGTTGGTCACACCGCAGGTAAAGGCTAGCTCAGACAGTAAATGGGTGACCAAAAGGCAGGGTAAAGGCAGGAAGGTAGTGCAGGAGTCACCTGCGGTCATCTCCCTCCAAAACAGGTTTACCGTTTTGGGTACTGTTGGGGGAGATGACTTATCAGGGGAAGGCACCAGCAGCCAGGTTCAGGGCACCATGACTGGCTCTGCTGCACAGAAGGGTGGGAAAAAAAGGGATAGGGCTATAGTGATAGGGGATTCAATTGTAAGGGGGATAGATAGGAGTTTCTGTGGCCGAGACCGAGACTCCAAGATGGTATGTTGCCTCCCTGGTGCAAGGGTCAAGGATGTCTCGGAGCGGGTGCAGAGCATTCTGAAGGGGGAGGGGGATCAGCCAGTTGTCGTGGTACATGTAGGTACCAACGATGTAGGTAAAAAGAGGGAGGAGGTCCTACAAGCTGAATTTAGGGAGTTAGGAGCTAAATTGAAAAGTAGGACCTCAAAGGTAGTAATCTCTGGATTGCTACCAGTGCCACGAGCTAATAAGTTTAGAGAGAGTAAGATAGATAAGCTAAATACGTGGCTTGAGCAGTGGTGCAAGGGAGAGGGATTTAAATTCTTGAGGCATTGGAACCAGTTCTTGGGGAGGAGTGACCTGTACCAAGGGGACGGTCTACACCTGAGCTGTGAGGGAGCCGATGTCCTCGGGGTAATATTTTCTAGGGCGGTTCGGGAGGATTTAAACTAATTTGGCAGGGGGATGGGAACCTAGATAGTGGAAAAGAGGGAAGTCATATGAAGTCAGAAATAGATGGTAGAAAGGTGAGAAGCAATAAGCAAAGGAGAGAAACACAAAGGGCCAAACTAATTCATAATGAGAGTGTGAAAAAAGCAAGCCTGAAGGCTTTGTATCTTAATGCTAGAAGCATTAGGAACAAGGTGGATGAATTAGTTGTGGAAATAGAGGTAAACAAGTATGATTTGATTGGGATTACAGAAACGTGGCTGCAGGGTGGGCAAGGCTGGGAACTTAACATCCAGGGATATACAATATTTAGGAAGGATCGGCAAAAAGGTAGGGGAGGTGGGGTAGCATTGCTGGTAAAGGAGGGGATTAATGCAATGGAAAGGAAGGATATTAACTCGGATGAAACGGAATCTGTATGGGTAGAAATGAGAAATAGCAAGGGGAGGAAAACGTTAGTGGGTGTGATATATAGGCCTCCAAATAGTAATATGGAGGTGAGGGAAGGCATAAAAAGGGAAATTAGAGAAGCGTGCGATAAGAGCACAGCTGTCATCATGGGTGACTTTAATTTACATATTGATTGGACTACCCAAATTAGTAAAAATTCTGAGGAGGAGGAATTCCTGGAATGTTTTCGGGACGGTTATCTGGACCAATATGTCGAGGAGCCGACTCGAGATCAGGCCATTTTAGACTGGGTATTGTGCAATGAGAAGGGACTTATCAACAATCTTCTTGTACGAGGCCCCTTGGGTCAGAGCGATCATAATATGATCGAGCTCTCAGTCGAGATGGAGAGTGAGGAAATTGCATCAGAGACTAAGGTCCAGAACTTAAATAAAGGGAATTACGAGGGTATGAGACGGGAATTGGGTAAGATTGATTGGGTGGTGTTTCTGGGGGGATTGACAGTGGATAGACAATGGCAAGCATTCAAAGATAGAATGGAAGAATTCCAGAACATGTTTATACCAGTTTGGCATAAAAATAAACCTAAAAAGGTGGCTCAACCGTGGATAACGAGGGAAATTAGGGACAGCATAAAATCAAAAAAAAGGGCATATCAACTGGCAAAAAAAAGCACCAGACCGGAAGATTGGGGGCAGTACAGGATACAGCAAAAGAGGACAAAGGGATTAATCAGGAAGGGGAAAATAGAATACGAAAGTAAACTTGCAGCAAACATAAAGACAGACTGCAAAAGCTTTTATCGGTATATCAGGAGGAAAAGACTGGTAAAATCCCAAGTCGGTCCCTTGCAGTCCGATTCGGGAGAATATATAATGGAGAATAAGGAAATGGCAGACCAATTAAACTCATACTTTGGTTCTGTATTCACAAAGGAGGACACAAATAACCTCCCAGGAATATCGGCAAACATAGGGACTAATGAGAGGGAGGAGCTGACAGAAATTAGTATCTCTAGGGATATGGTGTTGGGTAAGTTGAGGGGACTGAAGGCCGACAAATCCCCGGGGCCTGATAAACTACATCCTAGGGTACTTAAGGAGGTGGCCCTGGAGATAGCAGATGCTCTAAGGATCATCTTCCGGAACTCCATTGACTCGGGAACAGTACCCGTGGATTGGAGGGTAGCTAATGTTACCCCAATATTTAAAAAGGGGGGTAGAGAGAAAGCAGGGAATTAGAGACCAGTAAGCCTTACATCGGTTGTGGGCAAAATGCTAGAGTCCATTATTAAGGATAAAATAGCGGAGCACTTGACAAATGGGGAAAGGATCGGACAGAGTCAACATGGATTTACAAAGGGTAAATCGTGTTTGACTAATCTGCTGGAATTTTTTGAGGAAGTAACTGGTAAAATAGATGGGGGAGAGCCAGTGGATGTGGTGTACCTTGACTTCCAGAAAGCCTTCGATAAGGTTCCACACAAAAGATTATCATGCAAAATTAAGGCTCATGGGATTGGGGGCAAAGTATTAACGTGGATAGAGAACTGGCTGGCGGATAGAAAACAGAGAGTTGGAATAAACGGCTCGTTTTCGGAGTGGCAGGCAGTGACCAGCGGGGTGCCGCAAGGATCTGTCCTGGGACCCCAGCTGTTCACAATATATATAAATGATCTGGATCAGGGAATTGGATGCAATATTTCCAAATTCGCTGACGACACTAAACTAGGAGGAGGGGTGGGCTCTGATGAGGATGTCAGGAGGCTACAGTGCGATTTGGACAGGTTGGGGGAATGGGCGGATACGTGGCAGATGCACTATAATGTGGATAAATGCGAGGTTATCCACTTTGGGGGTAAAAACAGGAGGGTAGATTATTATCTAAATGGCAATAGATTGGGAGATGGGGAAGTGCAGAGGGACCTGGGTGTTCTTGTGCACCAGTCACTGAAGGAGAGCATGCAGGTGCAACAGGCGATTAAGAAGGCAAATGGTATGTTGGCCTTCATATCAAGGGGGTTCGAGTATAGGAATAGGGATACCTTACTACAGCTGTACAAGGTGCTGGTGAGACCGCATCTGGAGTATTGTGTACAGTTTTGGTCGCCCCATCTGCGGAAGGATGTTCTTGCCATGGAAAGAGTGCAGCGGCGATTCACCAGGCTGATACCTGGAATGGCGGGAATGACCTACGAGGAGAGATTGAATAGTTTGGGCTTGTACTCACTGGAGTTTAGAAGATTGAGAGGGGATCTCATCGAAACATATAAAATTATGGCAGGCCTGGACAGGCTGAATTCAGAGAGAATGTTTCCAATGGCAGGGGAGCACAGAACCAGGGGCCACAGTCTAAAAATAGCGGGCAAATCATTTAAAACAGAGATGAGGAAGAATTTCTTCACTCAAAGAGTGGTGAGCCTGTGGAATTCCCTGCCACAGAGGGCTGTGAAGGCTAATTCAATAAATATTTTCAAGAGAGAATTGGATATATTTCTGAAGGCTAAGGGGATTAAGGGTTACGGAGAAAAGGCGGGGACGGGGTACTGAACTGGTAAGATCAGCTAAGATCTCAGATGAAGATCAGCCATGATCTCATTGAATGGCGGAGCAGGCTCGAAGGGCCGAATGGCCTACTCCTGTTCCTATCTCTATGTTTTCTATGTTTCCTCCTCCTCTTCTTCCACCTCACGCTGCTCCTCCTCCTCCATAGAAGATCTGCACTCTGCACCTTGATCTTCATTAAGGGCTAATCCCTGCTGCTGTGCCATGTTGTGGAGGGTGCAACACACCAGAACGATTCTGGAGACCCTGGCTGGTGTGTACTGCAGGGCTCCTTCAGAGCTGTCAAGGCATCAAAAATGCATTTTCAGGATGCCTAATTTTGGTTCAATGAGACTTCTGGTGGAGATGTGGCTTTTATTGTAGCAACCCTCGGCATCAGTACTTGGCCTCCTTAAGGGTGTCATGAGTTACGTCGTCAATGGATAGCCCTTGTCTCCAAGCAGCCAGCCAGAAAGTCTATTTGGAGGTGAGAAGGGCTGAGGAACGGTGGACAGGTGCAAAACGAAAGAGTCATGGCAGCTACCAGATTATCTGGCACACACATACATGATGATCTTCCTATGGTTGGAGATGAGCTGGACATTTAGGGAGTGGAAGCCCTTGCGGTTGACAAAGACTGCTGGATTGTGATGGGGTGTCCTGATGGCCACATGTGTAGAAATGATCAATATTGGCCTACTCCTGAGGTCCCCACCATCACAGAAGCCAGTCTTCAGCCAATTCGATTCACTCCATGTGATATCAAGAAATGGCTGAGTGCATTGGATACAGCAAAGGCTATGGGCCCTGACAACATCCTGGCTATCGTGCTGAAGACTTGTACTCTAGAACTAGCCGCACCTCTAGCCAAGCTGTTCCATTACAACTACAACATTGGCATCTATCCGTAAATGTGGAAAACTGCCCAGGTATATCCTGTCCACAAAAAGCAGGACAAATCCAACCCGGCCAATTACCACCCCATCAGTCTACTCTCAATCATCAGCAAAGTGTTGGAAGCTGTCATCAACAGTGCTATCAAGCGGCACTTACTCACCAATAACCTGCTCACTGATGCCCAGTTTGGGTTCTGCCAAGACCACTCCGCTCCCGACCCCATTACAACCTTGGTCCAAACATGGACAAAGGAGCTGAATTCCAGAGGTGAGGTGAGAGTGACTGCCCTTGACATCAAGGCAGCATTTGACTGAGTATAGCATCAAGGAGCCCTAGTAAAACTGAAGTCAATGGAAATTGGGGGGGGAAACGTTCCACTGGCTGGAGTCATACCTAATGACATGAATCTTGTCATTCATGTGGAAATGATTTGTGAAATGATACTGGGCGGCCTGCTGGTGGCGCTGTCCAGGGAGAGTATAAATACTCGGGCATGGGCCCAGCTTGCTCAGGACATTCTTTAACAGGAACTAGTGAAGGACACAACTAGATCGCCATGTTGAAAAACAGTTGATTAAAGCCTTGTTTAATACTTAGACCAAGTGCCTAGTAGTTTTCTTACGTCACCTAGCACAAAGGAAGATGATTGTGGTAGTTGAAGGTCAATCATCACAGCACCAGGACATTGCTGCAGGAGTTCCTCAGGGCAGTGTCCTAGGCCCAACCATCTTCAGCTGCTTCATCATTGATCTTCCCTCCAACATAAGGTCAGAAGTGGGGATGTTCGCTGATGACTGCACAGTGTTCAGTGCCATTCACAACTCCTCAGATAATGAAGCAGTCCATGCCCGCATGCAACAAGACCTGGACAGCGTTGAGACTTGGGCTGATAAGTGGCAGGTAACATTCGCACCACAGAAGTGCCAGGCAATGACTATCACCAACAAGCGAGAGTCCAACCACCTCCTCTTGACATTCAACAGTATTACCATCGCCGAATCCCCCACCATCAACATCCTGGGGTCACCATTGACCAGAAACTTAAACTGGACCAACCACATAAATACGGTGGCAACAAGAGCAGGTCATATTCTGCGGCGAGTGTCTCACCATCTGACTCGCCAAAGATTATCCACCATCTACAAGGCACAAGTAAGGAGTGTGATGGAATACGCTCCACTTGCCTGGATGAGTGCAGCTCCAACAACACAAGAAGCTCGACACCGTCCAGGACAAAGCAGCCCACTTGATTGGCACCCCATCCACCACCTTAAACCTTCACTCCCTCCACCACCGGCGTACCGTGGCTGCAGTGTGTACCATTTAAGCACTGCAGCAACTTCCAAGGCTTCTTCGGCAGCACCTTCCAAATCTGCGACCTCTTCCACCTAGAAGGACAAGGGCAGCAGGCACATGGGAACACCACCACCTCCAGATTTCCCTCCAAGTCACACACCATCCTGACTTAGACGTATATCGCCGATCCTTCATCGTCGCTGGGTCAAAATCCTGGAACTCCCTACCTAACAGCACTGTGGGAGTACCTTCACCACACGGACTGCAGTGGTTCAAGAAGGCGGCTCACCACCACCACCTTCTCAAGGGCAATTAGGAATGGGCAATAAATGCTGGCCTTGCCAGCAACGCCCACATCCCATAAACAAATTTTTTTAAATGTTGCAGTCGATGACACCCTGCAGCCGTGGGAAGCTAGCCAGAACGGCAAAGCCAAGCGCACTCTCAGCAACACAGGTTTCATCAGTGGCAAAGTTGATATAATTGGCTGACTTACCAAACATGGCATCGATGACCTGTGTGATGCATTTGTGGGCGGCCGACAGCCGCTACAGATCACAATTTTGCACACTTAATTTAAAAGAATTACAAATTTAGTTAAAACTAGTGTACAGGATCATATAGAATTTGATTGGTGGAAGTCAAATCTGAAGAATCAGTTGGAACATATATGCGAGTGGGAATCAATTCCGGAGGCAAAATCACAAGCAAATAAGCAACTTGTTCAAATACTGGTATTTTATTAAATGACTGATAAATTAGGTTATAATGTTGACTTTCATATCTAGAATATGGGTTTGAATCCAGCATAGAATGTTTAATTGAAGTCTCTCTCCTTTAGTGGATTTAGTGTCCAACATAAAATTATGTTTGATCAGTTAGAAACATAGAAACATAGAAGATAGGAGCAGGAGTAGGCCATTTGGCACCTCGAACCTGCTCCGCCATTCAATGAGATCATGGCTGATCATCCAAATTCAGTACCCTGTCCCTGCCTTTTCCCCATATCCCTTGATCCCTTTAGCCTTAAGAAATATATCTAACTCCTTCTTGAATATATTTAATGAATTGGCCTCAACTGCCTTCTGTGGTAGGGAATTCCACAGGTTCACCACTCTCTGGGTGAAGAAATTCCTCCTCATCTCAGTCCTAAATGGCTTACCTCTTATCCTTAGACTGTGACCACTGGTTCTGGACTCCCCGGCCATCGGGAACATCGTTCATGCATCTAGTCTGTCTAGTCCTGTTAGAATTTGATAAGTTTCAATGAGATCCTCTCTCATTCTTCTAAACTCCATCGAGTATAAGCACAATCGACCCAATCTCTCCTCATAAGTCTCTCCTGCCATCCCAGGTATCAGTCTGGTGAATCTTTGCTGCACTCCCTCCATGGCAAGAACATCCTTCCTCAGATAAGGCGACCAAAACTGTACACAATGCTCAAGATGTGGTCTCACCAAGGCCCTGTACAACTGCAGCAAGACATCCTTGTTCCTGTACTCGAACCCTCTCACTACAAAGGCTAACATACCATTTGCCTTCTTAACCGCCTGCTGCACCTGCATGCTTACCTTCAGCGACTGGTGCACAAGGACACCCAGGTCTCATTGCACTTCCCCTTCTCTCAATCTATTGCCATTCAGATAATAATCTGCCTTCCTGTTTTTGCCACCAAAGTGGATAACCTCGCATTTATCCACATTATACTGCATCTGCCATGCTTATGCCCAATCACCCAACCTGTCCAAATCATACTGGAGTTTCTCGGCATCCTCCTCACAGCACACACGCCCACCCAGCTTTGTGTCGTCTGCAAACTTGGAGATATTACATTTAGTTCCCTCATCTAGATCATTAATATATATTGTGAATAGCTGGGGTCCTAGGACCAATCCCTGCAGTATCCCACTAGTCACTGCCCGCCACTCGGAAAAAGACCCTTTTTATTCCAACTCTTTGCTTCCTGTCTACCAACCAGTTCTCCAACCAAGTCAGTACCTTGCCCCCAATCCCATGTGCCTTAAATTTACATGCTAATCTCTTATGCGGGACCTTATCGAAAGCCTTCTGAAAGTCCAAATACACCACATCCACTGGTTCTCCCTTATCTATTTTACCAGTTACATCCTCAAAAAATTCCAGTAGATTAGTCAAGCACGATTTAACTTTTGTAAATCCATGTTGACATTTTCCGATCCTGTCACTGTTTTCCAAGAGCTCAGCTATTACATCTTTTATAATGGACTCTAGCATTTTCCCCACTACCGATGTCAGGCTTACTGGTCTATAATTCCCTGTTTTCTCTCGACCACCTTTTTTGAATATTGGGATAACATTAGCTACCCTCCAATCCATGGGTACTGTTGGAAGATGACCAGCAATGCATCTACTATTTCTAGGGCCACTTCCTTAAGTACCCTAAAATATAGATTATCAGGCCCTGGGGATTTATTGGCCTTCAATCCCATCAATTTCCCTAACACCATTTCCCTACAAATACTGATTTCTTTCAGTTCCTCCCTCTCATTAGACCCTATGTTCTCCGACATCTCTGGGAGGTTATTTGTGTTCTCCTTTGTGAAGACAGAACCAAAGTATGCATTTAATTGGTCAACCATTTCTTTGTTCCCCATTATAAATTCCCCTGATTCTGACTGCAAGGGACCTATGCTTGACTTCACCAATCTTTTTCTCTTCACATATCTATAGAAGCTTTTACAGTCAGTTTTTATGTTCCCTGAAAGCTTACTCTCATACTCTATTTTCCCCCTCTTAATTATTCCCTTTGTCCTCCTTTGTTGAATCCTAATCTGCTCCCTATCCTCAGGTTTGCTGCTTTTTCTGGCCAATTTATATGTCCTCTCCTTGGATTTATGCTATCCCTAATTTCCCTTGTTAGCCACGGTTGATTCACCTTTTTTGTTTTATTTTTATGCCAAACAGGGATGAACAAGTTCTGCAGCTCATCCATGCGTTCTTTAAATGTTTGCCATTGCCTATCCACCATCAACCTTTGAGTAACATTCCCCAATCAATCCTACCCAACTCGTGCCTCATACCATCGTAGTTCCATTTATTTAAATTCAGGACCCTAGTCTCTGAGTCAAATACTTCACTCTCCAACTTCATGAAGAATTCTATCATATTATGATTGCAACACCCCAAGGGGCCTCGCACAACAAGATTGCTAATTATTCCTTTCTCATTACATAATACCCAGTCTAAGATGACCTGATCTCCAGTTGGTTCCTCAACATATTGGTCCAGGAAACCATCCCGTATACACTCCAGGAATTCCTCCTCCAAGATACTGTTACTCATTTGGTTAGCCCAATCTATATGTAGATTAGAGTGCACCAGTCGCTGAAGTTAAGCATTCAGGTGCAGCGGGCAGTTAAGAAGGCAAATGGGATGTTGCCCTTCGTAGTGAGAGGGTTCGAGTACAGGTACAAAGATGTCTTGCTGCAGTTGTACAGGGCCTTGGTGAGACCACACCTTGAGTATTGTGTGCAGTTTTGGTCGCCTCATCTGAGGAAGGATGTTCTTGCCATGGAGGGAGTTCATTGAAGATTCACCAGGCTGTTAACTGGGATGGCAAGAATGACGTATGAGGAGAGATTGGGTCGATTGGGCTTATACTCGCTGGAGTTTAGAAGAATGAGAGGGGATCTCATTGAAACTTATTAAATTCTGACAGGACTAGACAGACTAGATGTAGGAAGGATGTTCCCAATGGTTGGGGAGTCCAGAACCAGGGGTCACAGTCTAGGGATAAGGGGTAAGCCATTTAGGACAGAGATGAGGAGGAATTTCTTCACCCAGAGAGTGGTGAACCTGTGGAATTCTCTACCACAGAAGGCAGTAGAGGCCAATTCTTTAAATATATTCAAGAAGGAGTTGGATATATTTCTTAAGGCTAAAGGGATCAAGGGGTATGGGGAGAAATCAGGGACAGGGTACTGAATATGTATGATCAGCCATGATCGAATTGCATGGCGGAGCATGCTCGAGGGGCCGAATGGCCTATTCCTGCTCCTATCTTCTATGTTTCTATGTAAAGTCACCCATGATAACTGCTGTGCCCTTATTGCATGCGTCTCCAATTTCCCGTTTAATGTCATCCCAACCTCCGAATTACTGTTTGGGGGTCGGTATACAACTCCCACTAACGTTTTCTGTCCCTTGGTATTTCTCAGCTTTACCCATACAGATTCTACATCATCAGAGCTAATATCCTTCCTTACAATTGTGTTAATCTCCTCTTTAACCAGCAAAGCTACCCCACCTCCTTTTCCTTTTTGCCTGTCTTTCCTGAATATTTAATACCCCTGGATGTTGAGTTCCCAGCCATGGCCACCCTGGAGCCATGTTTCCGTAATCCCAATCATACCATATCTGTTTACATCTATTTGCGCAGCTAATTCATCCACCTTTTTACGAATGCTCCTCGTATTAAGACACAAATCCTTCAGGCTTGTTTTTTTAACACTCTTAGACCTTTTGGAATTATTATTTACTGTGGCCATGTTTGATTTAAACCCTTGATTACTCTGACTGCCACTTTTGCTTTTCTCCTTTCTGTCTTTTGCTTCTATCCTTGTTTTCCTTTCCTCTGTCTCCCTGCACAGGTTCCCAACGCCCTGCTGTTTTAGTTTAAACCCTCCCCCACAGCACAAGCAAACACTCCCCCTAGGACCTCGGTCCCAGTCCTGCCCAGGTGCAAACCGTCCGTTTTCTACTGGTCCCACCTCCCCCAGAACCGGTTCCAATGTCCCAGGAATTTGAATCCCTCCCCCTTGCACCATTCCTCTAGCCACGTATTCATTTGAAATATCCTTCTATTCCTACTCTGACTAGCACATGGCACTGGTAGCAATCCTGAGATTACTACCTTTGAGGTCCTATTTTTTAAATTACCTCCTAACTCCCTATATTCAGCTTTTAGGACCTCATCCCGTTTTTTACCTATATCGTTGGTAGCTATATGCACCACGACAACTGGCTGTTCACCCTCCCCTTCCAAAATGGCCTGTAGCCACTCTGAGACATCCTTGACCCTTGCACCAGGGAGGCAACACACCATCCTGGAGTCTCGTTTGTGGCTGCAGAAACACCTATTACAATAGAATCCCCTATCACTATAGCTCTCCCACTCTTTTTCCTCCCGTCCTGTGCAGCAGAACCACCCATGGTGCCAGGAAGTTGGCTGCTGCTGCCTTCCCCTGATAAGCCAACTCCCTCACCAATATCCAAAGCGGTATATCTTTTTGAGAGGGGGATGGCCACAGGGGACCCCTGCACTCCCTGCCTGCGCCTACTACTCTGCCTGGTGGTCACCCATTCTCTTCCTGCCTGTGCAGCCTTTACCTGTGGTGTGACCAACTCCCTAAATGTGCTATCTATGACGTCCTTAGCATCACGAATGCTCCAGTATGCATCCATTCGCAGATCCAGCGCCGCAATGCGGTCTGCCAGTAGCTGCAGCTGGATACACTTCCTGCACACATGGTCATCAGGGACACAGGAAGTGTCCCTGATTTCCCACATAGTGCAGGAGGAGCATGCCACGGGGCCGAGCTGTGCTGCCATGACTTGCCCTTTAATTAATTCAAATTAAATTAAATCAAATCAATCCCACCAATTACACTACAATTAAATGATATACTCAAGGGCCCTTGTTTAACAGCAGTCCCCGCTATACAACAGAGGCCCTAGAAACTATAACCCACAAAATTTAAGTTTGGAAAAAACGAGAAAGAGAGAAATACTCACCAATCAATCACTTACCTGCTTTCTGGTGACATCACACTTCGATTACTTTTTACTTTTCTCTCCCACTCTCGGAGCTCTGGGATTGGTAAGCCTCCCTGCGCCTCAGGCTCACCTTTTATCGCTGCCACCGCCTCGCCGCTCCTCCCAGGTCTGCACTGCTGCCACCGCTGCTGCTGCTGTGGGGCCTAGCTGCACTTCGGGCTCTCTTTTTATCGCTGCCACCGCCTCGCCGCTCCTCCCAGGTCCGCACTGCCGCCACCGCTGCTGCTGCTGTGGGACCTACCTGCACTTCGGGCTCTCCTTTTATCGCCACCACCGCCTCGCCGCTCCTCCCATGTCCGCACTGCTGCCGCCGCTGCTGCTGTGGGGCCTACCTGCACCTCGGACTCACCTTTTATCGCTGCCGCCGCTCCTCCCAGGTCCACACTGCCGCTGCTGCTGCTGTGGGGCCTACCTGCACCTCGGGCTCTCCTTTTATCACCGCCGTCGCTCCTCCCAGGTCCACACTGCAGGGAGACTGGAAGGATAGTATGAAGAAGTTCTGATAAAGTATTGCTTAGCTGAAATGTCGATAACCTGTCTTTGCTCTTTACAGATGCTAACTGACCTGTAGCGTATTTGCAGCAGTTTCTGTTTTTATTTCAGATTTCCAACATTTGCAGTTTATGTGGAAGGAAGCTTTACTCTACGTCATTGATATACTTGGAACTTCAAAAAAAAAATAAACACCAGCACTGACATCACTGCACTTGATGAACATAGAAATGGTTTGGTTTCAATAGGAAATAATGAGAGATAAATTGGTACTTTATACGCTTAAGGAATTGAGTGGGAAGTAGCCTATCAGTATTAAAAACATTTATAGAATGTAGAACTGCACTTAAATAATCCCCAGTGACCAATCAATTAGAATTTTTGAGTGTAATGAATTATTTATTAATAAGTCTATAATGAATGCACTGATAGTTATTATGGAATGCGGATAAAAATAATTGATTAAAACAAGATGCAGAATACAGTGCTTTTATTAGCTTGAGCTCCTGCTTTCTTCCAAAGAAGTTGCTGAATCATTCACTAGTCATTTATATTTACTGGGGTAGAATGCCTACGAGAATTCCCTGATCCTTAATCTCCGACTGCAACTTCTGAGGGAGATTGGCAGAAGCAACGTGAATGCAGGTATGATGGGAGATCAGAAGAACCTGTGCAGAAATTACTGGCAAATATACTTATATAACAAGACAACATATTTTGACATTTGATTATCTATTAAGGATCTTGAGTGTGTTATGTTGCTTTATTTTTGTCTGTTGACAGTTCAGGGTTTGGAATCCTTCATCCTCAAAGTGTCACAGTTTTGTTCTGTGTTGGCTGTTAGTTTCTTTTTCAACACAAAATAATTTTCTGGAATTGAATGGTCACCAATCAGTCAATCATCATGATATTATAAATTATATGCCAATAAGGCAATGGTGAAGTAAACAACAAAAAAGAACCCTTTCAACATTTGTCCCACACCTTACCTTCCCTCTGTTACTGACTATCACAGCGTCTTCTTGGCCACAATGCTGAAAAAAAAACCCACCACAAAGTAAACTTTCCAATCCAACTTTATACATATATGCATCCAGTGGCTGCAGCTTGGCTGGTGGAGGACAGTGGGGGACACTATAAATGGCCTCGAGGAGCTGGTGGCTGGGAGTGTGAATTTGAGTGACAATGTTTCTGCTTCTTCTTCTTCACTCTCCTCTCCCTCCTCTTGTTCAACCACTGGCTGGGCAGGCTGGATTTCTTGAGTGTCTGAAATGAGCAAGGCACAAGGGTAGGCTTGTGGTAAGGGGAGTGGGGTAAAGCAAGAGCTGCATGCTTACACCATGTGTAGCTTGTAAATCAGAAGATATTGCGGGATGAGGGGGAAGTGGGATGTGAGAAGGAGGATAACGTATGAGGATAGCGGCATCTTGTATTCTTTCAGCCCCACCGCTGGCCAAGGGCTCAGCCATGCCCCTGCCAAGATTGGCCAGCACCGCCTCCTCCAAGGGGATGAGGTGAAGCTAGGAACAGAAGGTGTGCCTCGTGTTTGGCAGGGATTGTTGGTATGTGAGTGATGGGGGGTGGTGGTGGTCAGCAGCACATTCAGCGCTGGGCTGTGCGCTCTAATCCTGTAAAGTATCTGGCAGCGTGAATTTGACGTTCTGTCTGGGCTCATTTAAACAGGCACAGGCAGATCGCACATTGCGGTGTCCCCGCACCCATTTTTCAGCATTATCCAATTTCCCCACCCCCCCCGAAAAAAAGTCTAGAAATAATGAAAGAATGAATGCCCATGGCAGTAGTGTTAAGTAGTGCATTAGGTAGGTTATGTTATAGGAATACAAAGATGCCTGCTTGCTGATCAACTGGATGTGGATTTGAAGTTCAGCTTAGGCTTAGTCAGGTTGCATAGAGTCAGATTCTGCCTGAACAGGCAGCCAAGAAGGGGAATTAAATTTCGCAAGGTATCTGGTGGAAAGCAAACAACATGGTTCAGTCTTACCAGTGTTGAGCTGGAGAAAGTTTTGGTTTATTGCTACTTGATGTCAGAAAGACAGTTGGACAGAATAGTGGCTGTCATGGAGTCAAAAATGGTATGGAGGACAAGATTTAGTCTCATCAGCATACATGGGGAAGCTGGCTCCATATTACCAGTGTTCATCTATGTAGGGGATGGTGTCATGGTGCCCAGTCAGCTTTGCCTCTGACTGTCCCTTGAGCGGTTCGAATCGCTCCCACACCCCTGGGTTCTAGACACCGGACTTAGGTACAGGCGACGATACAGAAAATCGAGTAGACAAGTGGTTTGGTGTAAGAAAACCAAGATTTTATTAAAACAGAATAAACAGAATAAAACACAGTCTTATGAGAATTACTTGTATAAAAATACAGGCATAAACAATTACACTTACTCAGGGAATGGGCACATCGAGGGAAAAACTACTACAGTAACAATCCCCCTTATCCTATCCCACCCCCTATACCTAATTAGGTTAAGCTATGAGGGGCCAGGAATTCATGTTCACCGATCCAAAACCTGTTGCTTTAACGGTTGTGAATTTTGAGGTTTGGTCTTCTGTCCTTTGGGGTACCCCGTCGCCACGTGGTCTCAGGGCGCGGCGCTGGAGTTGTTGATGCAACACACCTTCCCTCTCCTCAGCTACCATCATCGTCTCGTCACGATGGGTTTTCTTCTTCTTCTCCCTCAGGCGGTCGTCGGCGGTAATGTTGCGGTTGGGGGTTGGTTGGCGGTCTTCACCGCTTATTTGATTTTACTACCCATCCTTTGAATGCCAGCATATTCGTTGCAGGCGTGAACACTCGCGTCTAATGCCTGTTTATTCACAGTGTTCAAATGCCAACTTATTCTCACTGTCCATATATACACTGCTAATTTCTTCCCCAAATGCCAGCTTATAACTAGGCATTTGGTTTTTACTGATGCGTCTTTTGCTGCCCTTCTCTGCTCTTGTCGGTGTTACCTTCTTCTTCGTCTCGTCTCATCTGCCCGTTCGTGGCCTGTGTGTCCTATGTGACTTTGAACTCAGGTCTCGTTCTCCTCCCGCATTTGGTCCCGGTGTAATGGGCGTCCTTGGTTGTTGAGCGGTGCGGGGAGCGAGAAGAGAACCCGCCACGAGGTCAGGGCGCGAGTACAAGAGGCAGCAGGCCAAGGCCACAGACAAGAGTCAAGGGAAGAGAGAGAAGAGCCAAGAGAGCGATTGCTACTGATGGGCTTACAGTTATACCTGTTCTTCCACTCCTTATCTGCGCACCAAATCAGGTCAGTCCATTGTCTAACTTTTGGCGGGCTTGGTTTAAATGATTACAACCATTTGTTTTAACGACTTTAGGAGTGGTTGTCTCCAGGTCTAATGGCCCCGATGTCCTGGCTGCTTTGTCATGGATAAGACTTAGTTGTCCCCATCCTACCTTGATGGCTACTGTGAGCTGTTATCGATTAAACATGCAGAAAGTTGAATAAATGCATATTCTGTGTTTACTTTGTCTGGCTGGCTCTCAAGAGTCCTGTTCTCACAGATTCCTGCATTTTAAATATCGTCCCTGAGCCTACTTGTCTGCAGAGTCTTGCTTTTAAAAATCCTGTCGATTTTGGTCACAGGGTTTACAGAAGCCATTTTGGGTACCCTCCTTTTAAATAACTTATCCAAAACAGGGTCCCTTGATCCATAATGCGGGAAATTTGAGAACCCTGCAACTTACGTCTATTAGCTAGTTTATGAATTTGTATGTTTTGGCATAAGACAACCTAAGTACTAATGCCTTGTTCCTGGAGCAGAAGGATACAGGATAACCAATTTTGTCACAGCTCCAATTGAAACAGACGCTGGAGATCATCAATGATTTCAGGTCTAGAAGAATTTGTTCCATTTCTAGAAATAATTCAGAGTGTTTATGTTATCAATTACAAGCCAGAGTATGCCATAAATGTACATATGATGACATTCCTCAAGCAGTTGATTGGTACGACTGTTGATGTACTCTTGTTCTTGAGTTCATTATTGCCTTTGGATCCTGTATGGTCCCTAATCTGTGAGTAAAATTCAATTAAGGTTTTCAAAATTACATGTTAAAACCATTCTAAACCTTCAGTACAGAGCTGGCCTGTTTTCAAACTAAGATTAAATGTAGAAGGACAATTCACTGCAGCAACAATGGAAACATTCAATGAAAGTAGACGAATCAATTAAAATCTCCAAATTAACATTCAGATTGGGTACACCAGGGTTTTTTACAGTATAGTAAAAGCCAATCACAGTATTGATTTGACTGCACAAAGCTCCCCTGTAGAATTTGGATTAATGAGGAACTGGATGGTGTTGTGGATTAGCAAACTGGGATCTAAATTTGAATCCAGCCAAGACTGACGTGATGAAAATCTACAACAATAAACTGTCCATAATTAAACACCAATTGCCATTCTCGCTCAGAGAGGCCACAATGAAAGCTGAAGTAGTAATTGGGAAATAAATCTCAGTGTTGTAGTACTCTTTTGAGGTTAGGGTCAAAGCAACTAGTTGGGCAAAGTAAAGGGTCTGGCCTGACTTGGGAGTGCTTGAGTGGGGAGGGCACTTTCATCTGTGTGAGAGTCCAGCAAAATCATAAACCCATTCTTTATAAGCATGTATATGATTACATTACAGCTAGTATAAAGAGGAAATCTTCCCCAGGTGAGAAAAAGAGAAAAAATATTCACCAAAATGTAACAGCATGAGCTAATAATTTCCATATTGGTATTTATATGAAGTCTGTATTACTTTCCTTCATAATTGCTTGTTTCAGCTTTGTCCCCTTCCTGTGTGTATTTTTTGCCCGAATACAGGTTGCCAGATGTTCAGACATTGTAGTCTGCTGGTTCACTTTGTTCAATCATATTAGGGATGTGAAAGCCTCATTGCTCTCAGTCAGGCTGACATTATATTAACACATCATTAAAAAATCATTGATGTTTGATGGCAGCCAAAGACATAAAGATTCAGATCTCCTGTTTAACAAAAGCACAGCCACCTCCCAATGAAAGAGGTTCTTCAGGTATTTATGTTACTTCAAATATGTCCAGAAAACTCATTCAAATGTAAGTTAACTTACGCAAATCATAAACAGTGGACAGCTCACTTTACAGATAACTTACTGTTTAATGTAAATGCCTATATTATAAAACAAAAATTTCAAATAGAAAGAAAGAACTTGCATTTATGGGGTACCTTTCAAGACCTCAGGACACCCAAAGCACTTCATAGCCAATGAACTATTTTTGAAGTCACTGTTGTAACACAGCAGCCAATATGCACGTAGCAAGGTTATGCAAACAGCAATGAGATAAATAATGAGATAATCGCTTTTATTGATGTTAGTTGAGGAATAAATGTTGGCCGAAACTGTTATCACAGATATCACAGAAATCCCACAGTGCAGATAGAGGCCATTTCGGCCCATCGAGCCTGCACCGACACATATCCCACCTGATCCCCGTAACCCCACGTATTTAATCCCCCTAACACTAAGGGTCAATTTATCATAGCCAATCAACCTAACCCGCACATCTTTGGACTGTGGGAGGAAACCGGAGCACCCGGAGGAAACCCACGCAAACACGGGGAGAATGTGCAAACTCCACACAGTCACCCGAGGCCAGATTCGAACCCGGGTCCCTGGTGCTGTGAGGAAACAGTGCTAACCACTATGCCACCGTTGTGTATGTAACCTGTACCACCTTAAGAGACTACCTTAAGAGATGGACTACTTTCTCTTGGCTACTGTATATTGTAGTACCGGTGGTGACCACACCGGTATATAAAGTCTGTGTAGTAATTTGCTAAGCAGTTCAGCCTGACCTTCGATTAGTAAAGACCTGTTTTAGTTATTCTTGTTGTCTGTGTCCAGTGATTTATATTAAGCATATCTGGAACACTCAGACTCAACAGTGGCGACGAGTCCGATCTTACCCTGCGGCAGTTTGCATCCAAGGCAGCTTCGTCCCCAGAACGGGCGTCAAGAAGAGGCATCCGCCCTCATCATCCTGCTGAGCACCGCATTCGCATGGGAGGCATCGAGAACCCGGGGAAATTACTGACCACAAAGTCCTCCATCAGCGACAGGCAGTGATCATCCTTCTACCACGGTGGTGGGTAAGCCGATCTAGCGACACGGGCAGAAAGTCGGCCGCGTTGTCAGTGGAGAAGGGGAGGGAAACCGGAAGAAAAAGGGCGGAGAACTCGACCGCGGCCGGTGAAAAGGACCGGGCTGCAATCGGGGCCGAGAGGCGCAGCGACAAGGGCAGCGTTAAGGCCATGAGAACCGCGGAGAACTTGACCGCAGCCGGTGTAAAGGGCCGGGCTGCAATCGGGGCTGAGAAGCGCAGCAACGAGGGAAGCGTTGAGACCACGAGAACCGCTGGGAGGCGAGAACGGCAACAGCGCGGTCAGAGCCATTGTAGCCAGCGGGGGAAGAAGACAAGCGCGGGAAAAGCCGCCAAGCGCGGGAAGCCGCCATTGTAGTCGGCGGGGGAAGAAGACAAGCGCGGGAAAAGCCGCCAAGCGCGGGAAGCCGCCATCTTGGGAAAATAAAAAAAATAAAAAATATAAAAAAATTCAAGGATGCCTAAACACGGTAACATCACTGCTTTTGATAGTGATGTTGAAGATTGGACCACGTATGTAGAACGCATTGGAGTTTATTGTACAGCAAATGAAGTACCAGATGATAAGAAAGCAATAACATTATTAAACTCAATGGGGGCGAAGACGTATGGGTTATTGAAGCATCTGATAACACCAGATAAACCGGCGGATCAGACTTTCGCGAAAATTGTTACGATCCTGCAAGAACATTTAAACCCCACGCCGCTGATGATAGCGGAATGATTTAAATTTTACAGCAGAATGCAGCTGAAAGAGGAAAGCAACGCTGAATTCTTAATTGAACTGCGTAAGCTATCAAAGTACTGTCAGTTTGGTACAGGACTAGCAGATGCTCTGAGAGATAAATTCATGTGTGGATTATTAAAAGAAGGAACACAAAAGCGTCTGCTAGAAGAAAAGGACCTTACGCTTGAGAAAGCCGTCACCATTGCAGCATCGCACGAGGCCGCAGCAAGAGGCACCGTGGAAATGCAACTAAGGTCATCGGAACTCAGCACCAATCAAATGGCATTGGGTGCAGTAAAGTGTTATCGTTGCGGAAGGACAACGCACGATCAGAACCAGTGCTGGTTCAAAAATCAGGAATGCAGAAAATGTGGCAAGCTCGGTCACATAGCTAAAGTATGCCGGTCAGGTAAGAAGACCAGCAGCAAAAAGTCACCGCAGGAAAAGTGCAAAAAGGTACACAAGGTGACAGAGAACAGTTCGGATGAACAGAAGACGGATTCAGACTCCAGCAGTAAGGAACTGGGTTGTCTAAGAATACATAATGTGGGTAACACAGCAGACCACCAAACTATCTGGGTCACACTTCAGATAGCAGGAGTCCAAGTGAAGATGGAATTGGACACTGGATCGGCATTGACGGTCATGAATAAGCAAGATTACAAAAGGTTATTTCCACACATTCCCTTAAGGGATACGGAGATTGTTTTGAAAACATACACGGGGCAAAGAGTATACCCCATTGGAAAGATAAAGGTAAAGGTGGTCCACAAGGATAAAGAAAGCCGAGGAATGGACTTGTATGTGTTACCTGAGGGAGGTCCACCATTACTGGGACGGGAATGGATCAGGAGAATAAATATGGACTGGCATTCCTTAAAAGCACTAACTGTAAATTCCGGCAAAAAGGAAGATGTCAAACCTAGACGACTGTCCAGAATATTGGACGATGCTAAAGAGGTGTTCCAGCAGGGACTGGGAACACTGAAAGGAATTACGGCAAACATCAAAGTTGAAGAACATGCAAACCCGAAATTTTTCAAAGCCAGACCGGTACCTTATGCGATACGACCTGCTGTGGAAGCTGAGCTGGAAGGACTAGAACGTTCCTGAGTACTGTCAAAGGTGGACTGGAGTGAATGGGCCACGCCCATTGTTCCCGTCATGAAGTGTTCATCGAGTAACAAACCAGGGGAACCGGGGAAGGTTCGCATCTGTGGCGAGTTCAAGATCACTGTTAAGCCGGTGCTTCACACGGTGCAATATCAGCTTCCACGGATTGAGGATATCTTCGCTTCGTTGGCTGGCGGGAAACACTTCACCAAGATAGACCTGGCGCAGGCGTATTTACAGATGGAAGTTGATGAAGCGTCACGCCAGTATCTCACGATCAACACGCATAAGGGCTTATATCGGTATAATAGACTGGTTTTTGGAGTGGCATCGGCTCCAGCGATTTGGCAAAGGGCCATGGAGCAGGTATTACAGGGAATTCCAGGCACACAATGTTACCTGGACGACATTCTGATTACAGGAAATGATGATGAGGAACACCTTGCAAATTTGGAGCAGGTGCTCAACAGATTGAAAGAATATGGGCTTCGAGTTAATCACCAGAAATGTGAGTTCTTTCAGAAGCAAATCTCGTACTGTGGTCATGTCATTGACCAGGAGGGGCTTCACAAGTCACCTGACAAGATCGAAGCTGTTGTGAAGGCTCCCGCTCCGGAGAATGTATCCCAGTTGAGGTCGTTCCTAGGGTTGATTAACTATTACCATAAGTTTCTGCCAAATTTATCCACGGTGCTACACCTGCTGAACGCTCTTTTGCAGAAGGGAGTGCCATGGAAGTGGAGCGAGGACTGTAAGCGGGCCTTTCACAAAGGCAAGGCATTGATCACCTCTAAGGAAGTGTTGGCTCACTTTAACCCAACGCTGCCTATTCGGTTAGCTTGTGATGCTTCTCCATATGGTATTGGGGCAGTGCTCTCACATAAGTTGCCAAATGGCTTGGAAAGACCAGTCGCATTCGCATCCAGATCATTGACCTCCGCTGAGCGCAACTATGCTCAGATAGATAGGGAGGCTCTCAGCCTTGTGTGGGGAGTAGGAAAATTTAATCATTACCTGCAAGGGCAAAAGTTTACGCTGCTGACAGGCCACCAGCCGTTGGTTTCCATTTTTAACCCTAAGAAGGGTGTTTCGGTGATGACAGCGCAGAGGCTCCAGAGATGATCCCTTTTCCTAGGGGCACATCAATATCAGATCGAATTCAAAGGTACAAAGCAACATGGTAATGCTGATGGGCTGTCGCGCCTGCCACTATCTACAGCGGAAGAGGCACCGACAGTTGACCCTGTTGAGTTATTTCACTCGACCATCATCGAATGTTTACCAGTCACCAATGCAAGTATTGAAAGAGAAACCAGGAACGACCCGACACTGTCTCGGGTCTACGAATTGACAGTGAAAGGATGGCCAGCTCATGGTGAACCACTGTTACCGGCATTCTCAGCCAGACGAGAACAGCTGTCCGTCTGTCAAGGAACATTGATGTATGGAACACGGGTGATTATTCCTCCTAAATTAAGGGAGAGAGTTCTAAAGGAACTGCATGAAGGTCATCTGGGGGGAGTCAAGATGAAAAGCCTTGCTAGGGCTTATGTATGGTGGCCAGGCATCGACCAACAGATAGAGGATCTGACTAAAAGCTGCTCAGGGTGCCAAAAAGTTCAAATTGCACCTCCAATTGCACTGCTGCATCCATGGGAATGGCCTTCAACCCCATGGCAACATGTACATATTGACTTCGCAGGTCCATTCATGGACTCCATGTTTTTAATTGCGGTAGACGCACATTCTAAATGGCCAGAAGTGATTAAGATGGCGACCACTACCTCGGAAAAGACGATCGCAGTGCTAAGAACGATATTCGCAAGAAATGGATTGCCAGAACAAATATGTTCAGACAACGGACCGCAGTTTGTGTCAGATGAATTCCAGAAATTCATGAAGAAGAATGGGGTGAAACATTATACCTCTGCCCCATATCATCCGGCTACAAATGGGTTGGCCGAGAGATTTGTACAAACGTTCAAAAAGGCGATAAAGGCCATGAGCGAAGACCAGATTCCACTACAACACAAGGTGGACAATTTCCTAATGGCATATCGAAACGCCACTCATGCAGTGACAAATCAAAGCCCTGCCATGATGTTCTATAACAGGAGGTTGCGGTCCAGGTTGGACTTGTTAAAACCAAATGTGCGGAGGGAAGTAGAAAACAAACAGTTCCAGCATATAAATAACAAGACCACTCGGAGTTTCGAAATAGGACAACCAGTGTTAGCCCGGGACTATAAGAATGAGAAATGGCAATCTGGAAAAATTCGTGCCAGACAAGGACCCCTGATGTACACGGTAGATATTGGTGAAAACGTAATACGACGTCATGCTGACCAACTTGTAGAATCGAGAACAAGGGTCGAACCCATGACTACGACAGAGACACCAGTGGAAGAAGTTAGTGAACCTGAAGCATCTACCTCAGACGCCAATGTATCTGATGATGTCCAATCCATAAGAGATCAACTAGATGAGTCACCCCAGCAACGAGAACCGGAGACCCCTGAAAGGCGTTATCCATCTCGGATCAGGAGGCCTCCTCAGAGACTGAATCTTTGAACAGATTTGCATGAAGTTGTATATATGTTATCCGCCTCCTCAGAGACTGAATCTTTGAACAGATTTGCATGAAGTTGTATATATGTTATCCATGTTATGTTTAAATTGGGATGTATACTGTTAAGCTAAAAAGGGAGGAATTGTTGTGTATGTAACCTGTACCACCTTAAGAGACTACCTTAAGAGATGGACTACTTTCTCTTGGCTACTGTATATTGTAGTACCGGCGGTGACCACACCGGTATATAAACTCTGTGTAGTAATTTGCTAAGCAGTTCAGCCCTGACCTTCGATTAGTAAAGACCTGTTTTAGTTATTCTTGTTGTCTGTGTCCAGTGATTTATATTAAGCATATCTGGAACACTCAGACTCAACAAAAACAACTCCTCTGATCTTCTTCAAATAGTGCCACTGGTTAATTTATATTCACCTGAAAGAGCAGATGGGGCCTCAGTTTAACATCTCATCCAAAAGTCAGCATCTTTGGCAGTGCAGCACTCCCTTGGTACGGCACTGAAATGCCAGTCTGGATTATGTGCTCAAGTCTCTGGCGTGGGGTTTGAACCCATGACCTTCATAACTCAGAGCTGAGAGTGCTCCCACTGAGCTAAGATTGACACAAATGTGAATAAAGTCAAACTCTAGACCACATCATGTGTAACAATACCCCTTTCTCTGCTCATGCTGACCATGCTTATTTTGGCTGAAGCTTTTGCTATCTGGCTCCAAAAGTATGTTCCTTGGGTAATGGTTATGCATTGCAATGTTGCTGCATAGCAAGTCTTATGAAGTGAAAATAACTTTCAATTTCTACTTAATACCAAAATATTCATGAATTCTTGATGAGAGAATAACAAATTGCTGCCAGAAGATCTTTATGATAAATTGGATTAAATTGTCTGCAACCACGCTGAAAGACTTTACCGTAAACAAATGATTTTATAAAGCAGTGAGAGAAAGGTTAACCCATTGAGTCACGTGTATAAATGCTACACAGCCGTGGTGTTCCATCCCATTATGGCTGGAACAGTATTGGAATTATCCAAATTAAATTTTAGTTTGAAATAATAATTATGATTCCTTGTCACAGGGCCCATCTCTTTCCAGTGCTACAGAAACTATTTCAACCCATATAGAATAACAGACAACATAAATTATTTTTATTCCAGCATTCCTGTGTGTGAGGGGGTGACAAACAGAACAACTGCATACAGATAATATAATTACGTCAGCCAACGTGATACAAAGTAAACCATATGAATTTACTCCATGCATAAGCTCCAATGAAAATGGGAAAGACCTGGAGCCAGTTCGCAGTAATTTACATCTCTTTGATCTGAATTACTTTGCCCTCCTTGTGTATATTGGAATGATTTTTCTAGTCATTTTTTAGTAATCTGTTTAGCGCAGGACTGTGATGAATAATCCTGTAGGTCTCCAACTCCAACAAAATATTCCAAATGCAGCCATCAGCAGAAAAAAGAACTGCTGTCAGTGATTTCAGATGCTAACACCTCCATAAATAATAACTTGTTTAGTAAGTGAATGCACTGTCTACACATGTATGTAGAAAAGGGAGACATTTCTTTTAAATTGCCTGCCAGGTATAGCTTTTGATCTATTCATATTTGTGTTTGCCCAACACTGGAGCACTGTGGCTCCAAAACACAAAATACACAATATACAATGTGTTTCATTTCATTCTGATTTAGAGATCTAAATGGTTTTACCATAGTTTTCTAAATTTAAATTGTATTTTAAATTGGTCAGTATTAGACATATTGGGCTGAATTTCAAAGTTTCCAACCCGCTCATAGCCGGGGTGCTAGTAGACCTCGGGAAACCCGGAAGTCCAGGTTTCCCTGCACACAGCGTGCGTGTGATGTCATGGGCATGTTCCCTGTCCAGAAGCCAGCCTGATTGACAGGCTGGCTTCCAGTCGGGTGAGGAATGCTAGAGAAGAGGCCGCAACCAACAAAGAGGTGTGGGATGCAAAGTGGGTTCCAAGCCCGGGAGTGGGGGGGGGGGTCCGATCCCCAGGAGGGTTCAATCCTCGACCCCAGGAGGGGGCGGGGGAGTTCGATCCTTGGGGAGGGGCCGATCCCCAACCCCGGTGGGGGCGGGGGGGGGGGGGAGTTCAATTCCTGGGGAGGGCCTGAAAAGAAAAACATCTGAAAGCTCGAATTCTGAAAGGTTTTCATGTGACTGAGAAAGATGCATTATAATAAACTTTGGCCTAGAAATTCAGTAGCGTGCGCCAGCCGTTAGCGCCTTAGGAGGAGTAGATCTCGAGCGCTAGGCGCTTAGCGCCCGGGCGCAGCGCGATCTGCGCCTCGCCCCAACTTCAGTAGATATTTAGCGCCGGCGCAAAGTCTTTGCGCGCGCCCTGCTGCGCGCGCAGATTATGACGTCATTTCCTCGTGCAACGCCCTTTGTGCGCCCCAAACCGGAACTCCAGTCGCGCCGGCCCATTGTGCGCCGGGCGGCCCTAACGACTGTGGAGTGGAACGGTACACAGCCGAAGCGGGCCGCGGGGAGCGCAAATTAAAGGGCACTTACCCTGCACTATAAAGGGCTGCCATTTTGCAGCAATCACTCCTGTGCAACGGATTTTTTGAAAAAAACCAAGGAAGGGAGCCGACTGCTTTGGGCCAACACTAGGACAGGTATTTTTGGCTTCAGGCCAGAGCTTGGCAATTCGCCTTCACTGATATCTCATTGTTTGCCAGCATATTATGGGGGCTGCATGGGGTGCCAATGCTGAGTTTCAGGATTATGTCGGAAGGGCTCGCAGACGCTGGGTTAGAGGGGCAGCCCTGGCTAGATGCAGAGGGGGCAACAGGCGTCGGCAACGTGGGCCTTACCCACTCAGGCAATACCGCCAGCAGGTCTCGTATCTCAACATGACTGGCGCGCAATGTGTTTGGAGGCTGCGATTCAGAAGGGAGGTGGTTGCAGAGATCTGCCATCTGCTTCACAGAGATCTGCGTCCACAGCTGAGTTGCAGGACGTCTCTGTCGGTGGAAGTGAAGGTGACGGTGGCTCTGAACTTCTATGCCACCGGCTCCTTCCAATCAGCTGCTGGGGACATTGCTAACATATCCCAGTTCGCCGTCCATTGCTGCATCCACCAGGTCACCAATGCCCTTTTCAGAAGGAGACGCCAATTCATCTCCTTCCCCATGACCCTGGAGAGGCAGCAGCAGCGTGCAGTGGGATTTGCAAGAATCGCGGACCTACCCATGGTGCAGGGCGCCATTGACTGCACGCATGTGGCTTTGCGGGCACCTCTGGACCATCCCGAGAATTACCGCAACCGGAAGGGCTACCATTCCCTCAACGTACAGCTGGTGTGTGACCACAGGCAGCGCATCCTAGCTGTCAATGCCTGCTTTCCAGGCAGCAGCCACGATGCCTTTATCCTGCGACAGACTACTGTGGCTGACATCTTCCAGGCACAGCCTCACCCAAGAGGATGGCTTATCGGGGACAAAGGCTATCCTTTGTGTACCTGGCTCATGACCCCGCTCCGCGCGCCCAGGACCCCTGCTGAAGAGGCATACAACGAGAGCCATCAAGCGACTAGGAACATCATAGAACAAACAATTGGCGTCCTCAAGCAACGGTTCCGCTGCCTGGATCGTTCCGGCGGATCTCTGCAGTATTCGCCAGAGCGAGTCTCCCAGTTCGTGGTCGTTTGCTGCATGCTGCACAACCTGGCTATCCGCAGGACTCAGGCACTGCCACCTCACGCTGGAGCACCACCTCAGGAGGAGGAGCAGGAGGAGCATGAGGAGGAGGAGGAGGAGGAGGAGGAGTACCAGGCCAGGAGGGAGGCACAAGGTCCAAGGGCCGCCCGTCGGCGGCTTATTGAACGTCACTTCTAGGCCCCCTGTCAGGGCATGGCTTGTGCCAATGAAAGAACATGAATGCAGCCGCTCCGCAAGCCCTCAGCCGCTTAAGGCAACAAACACTTCAAAGATCAAACATGGACAATATGAATAAATAAAATGCTTTATTGAACAAACTCAGGGCCCTTCCCACATGAAACCCAAAAACAGACAAGAACCCCCAAAAACAGTCACACACATGACTCACTCCCACAACCTGGGGAGGAATAACAAAACATTTGAACAAAAATGGCCTTCATCCTCGGCCTTAACAGAACAACCATCCCCAGAAACAAAACAACCATCCCCAGAAACAAGACAACCATCCCCAGAAACAAAACAACCATCCCAATATAAACAAACATTTGTCCACACCCTCTACTTTGTGGCCCGCGAGGGCGATTCCTTGTCCAGCCTTTGGCGGCCCCTGGCCGCCCTGCTGCTCCTCCTCAAACCGTGGCAAGTGGCTGCTGCAAGGCTGGGGGAAGGCTCCTGAGGGGCACATGTCATCACGGCAGATGCCCTTGGGGGTCGGCCTAGACGAGGTCTGGGCCTCGAGGGGCCGGCTGGTGAATGCTGCAGCTGTGGCTGGCCAGCATCATTCGGACCAGCATCTCGTGGCAGCTCCACTGGGGGAGTGACAGTGGCGGCTGGAGGAATGGGGGCAAGCTGGCGTATGGCAGGCCGCCGCTGGTCAAGTGACACACTGGCACTCGCCCGGGCCCGCACTGCAGCATGTGCTGCCATGTGCCGAACGACAGACCGCTGTGCTGCTACAGCGCGGCGGGTGTCCTGGCGATGCCTGGCTGACGCAGCGAGTGTGGCAGCAGTGAGTGCCCGTGCTGCCCTGGTCTGTGACCGCATCAGACCAGCCAGTGACTGCACGGCACCACTGATCAGCTGCCCACTCGCTGCCTGTGCTGCCACGAATTCGGCACGACTCGCGTGCTGTGCTGCCCCGAATAGCTCCAAACTCCTGGCCTGTGAGGCCCCAAACTCGGCCACACTATGAGCCAGGGACTCGATGGCCTCAGGCATCCGTGCCACAACCCCCATGAGCTCGGTGTGCCGGCGCTCCGAGTCCACGGACATTTGATCGAGGAGGCGCAGCTCCTCGGAGTTGACCGTCGGCGGACTGGAGGCTGGACTCTCCCTCTGGGGAGAAGGCCGCCGAGCTGGCCGACCCTTCCCGCATTGCTGGATGCCACTGGGCCCAGCAACTACACCCCTCTGGGAAGAAGGCCGCTGAGCAACCGCACACCCCCTGCGTTGCTGCACGCCACTGGTCCCAGGAGCGACACTCCCCTCCGACACTTCCCCCACGCTCTCCTCCAGGGAAGACGTGTCCCCTACATTGGCATCCCCTGGCGCGGGTGAGGGTTCCCCTGATGGGCCGCCTTCCTCTTCCTCTTCCTCCTCCTCCTCCTCCTCCTCTTCCGAGGGGCTGTCAGTGGCAGCTTCAGGGACCTCCTCCTCACCATCTGAAAGCAGGAAGGGACAAGAGAAGCTTTAGATTGAGGAGAGGGCGTCAGCGAGGGAGGCATGAGTGGTGGCATTCAGCGCATTGGTCGGACAGTGGCAAAGGATGTAGATCTGATGCGCAAGTAGGACGAGAGAGGTCCAAAAGGTGATGTCCTTACCATTGGTGCCCAGAACAGGGTTGGCATCTCCGCTGGCAACGGGGCCAATCACCCGGGCTCCCATGAGGCGACCCACGTGCTCTTCCAGGTCAGTGAGCTGCTGGATCGGGGGACCGCCTCCCCCGGTCTCAATCCGGCTCTTCTGATTGTGGGCCAGCTTGGCCTGCAAGAGAAAGGACGGCCTCTAAGTACAGTGTGTAGCCCTCATCTGGTGTGCACTGCCTCCCATGGTCGAATAGCTTGGCCAGTGTGTCAAGTGCAGAATGTACAATTGATGTTCATGCCAGTCCCATAGCTGCTGGATGAGGGCTGGCCATTAGGGCTTTCAGGTCCCTTTGCCCATAATGTGAGGTGCACATGCAAGGATGAGGAGGACACTGGAAAGGCTACTCACCCTGACAATCCTGGTGAGGTCATTGAACTTTTTTCTGCATTGGACAGAGTTCCTGGGGACCTCGCTATTGGATGTCACCCTGATGGCGACCTCCCTCCAGGCTTTCCTGTAGACGCTGGTCGCAGGCTTCTTCCCACTGTCCGGGAACAAGAGTTTGCGTCTCCTCTCCAAAGCCCTAACCAGCACCCTCAAATCATGGCCAGTGAAGCGCTGCGCTCGTTCACGGGCCTTCTGCATCTTTCCCGGCGCTATTTCTGTTCAGCAGCAGTGTTTAGGCCTAGCTGGAGGGCTGCAGTGTCCAGGGCGTGGCAGCAGATGAACTCGACCCTTCCCCCTTTAAGAGCTGGCCGGCACCAGGGTGTCTGCTGTCAATCAAGAAATGACCGCACCTGCGCTGCGCCCGGCCTCGGCGGTTTAGCTCAGCACCGCCGGCTTTGCACCTAAAGATAGTTGTGGAACGCCAGTTTTAGCGCTCGAGCAAACTCTTAGGGCGAAGCTACTGAATATCGGCGAAGTGGCCTCGACTTTGCGCCGGGCGCAAACTTTAGCGGCCGCCCGACTTTTCCGCCCCAAAAGTGGCTATACTGAATTTCTAGGCCATACTTTCTTCAGATGTAGACTATTCTGCTGTACATTTCCAGCATCTTAATTTTTTCCTCTTAGGAGATGTACTCAGCACTAAACCAGTTCAGATTAAACAGTGAATTCAACATTCTTTTCACTGATGTACAAGAATGTGAAATGAAACTGATATTACAACTTCATTATCAGGGTGATGCAGGTGAGGTTAGTAATACCACTGACCTAGATTATAGACCATGAAGAATGCCTAGTAACGTTATTAGATGCAAACTGAGAACTTTGCTTTCAACTGTGCCATCCGTGAAATAAGTTGGCCACAAAGTTATCTAAAATATAACATACTGGAGACACCTTTGGTATTCTGAGCTTTCCAGAAGTGATGATGGGGTCTAAAATGGGCCGTGCGGCGCCCATTTTTTAGTGCGAAGTCTGTGAGGGTGGGGTAAACCATATGAATTGATTGTTGGTAGGTGAGTGATGGGGGTGTAGTGAATTGAATAGTGGATAAGGCTACGCGGTCACATAAGCATCGAAAATGGGGTCCGAGATGCGCGTGCACACTTCCGCTGGGAAGTGCACGGGACACGGTCTTTTTTAAAATTCATTCATGGGATGTGGGTGTCGCCGGCAAGACCAGCATTTATTGCCCATCCCTAATTGCCCTGGAGAAGGTGGTGGTGAGCCACCTTATATAATTGAGTGGCTTGCTAGGCCATTTCAGAGCGCTGTTAAGAATCAATCACTTTGCTGTGGGTCTGGAGTCACATATAGGCCAGACCGGGTAAAGACGGTAGATTTCCTTCCCTAAAGGACATTAGTGAACCAGATGGGTTTTACGTCAATCCAATAGTTTCATGGTCACCATTACTGACACTATTATTCCAGATTTATTTCATTAACTAAAATTAAATTCCCCAGCTGCCATTGTGGGATTCGAACTTATGTTTCCGGATCATTGGTCCAAGCCTCGGGATTACTAATCTAGTAACATAACCACTATGCTACCATAAAGGGATTTGCGCACACACCGCTCCTATCGACTACTGGTGAGTTGGCACCTACGCTATCCTTTCCCCCCTGCCCTGGTTCCTGTGCACTTGTACCCCGGTGTCTCAGCACTTAAAGATCCCTCC
This sequence comes from Somniosus microcephalus, assembly GCF_052327205.1. Lineage (NCBI taxonomy): Eukaryota > Metazoa > Chordata > Chondrichthyes > Squaliformes > Somniosidae > Somniosus > Somniosus microcephalus. The sequence goes on along the minus strand of NC_140988.1, from coordinate 252,269,487 downwards.
TCTATCCTAGCCTCTAAAATACATGCAGTTTCAGTCCATGAGCTGGTGGCTGTAAGTGTAAGTGACGGTGTCTCTTCACCTTCACTGTCTTCTTCCTCTTCCTCCACTGACTGGGAAGGTTTCAGTTCTTGGATATCTGAAATGAAAAAGGGCCAAGGGTTGGGTTGTGAGGGGAGAGGAGAAAGTAAGTCGTGCGTAGTTACACCATCTGCATCTTGTGAGTCAGAAGAGATTGAGGGATGAGGGAGAAGTGGGAAGAGAGAAGGAGGATTAGGTAGGCAGATACCCTCATCATCGATCTCGCCAGCGCCACAGTGGCCACGGCCGGAGCGATGCCCCTTCCCATGGTGGCCAGCACGGTCTCCTCCATGGGGGTTAAGACATGCAGGCACGCTTGTCCTCCTCCAGTACTTTCCTACTGCCTCCTGTTAGGTGCCACCTTCTCTTACAAGAAAGAGGGAAGTGTGTCAGTGAATGTGTACAATATGTTTGGGTGATGTGGCTGCCATAGTTGAATAGCTGCCAGTGTGTGCAATCTTTGAGTTGTGGGTACGAGGCTTGCATCAGTGCGAAGTCTGTGAGGGTGTGGTAAAGCATATGAATTGATTGTTGGTAGGTGGGTGACGGGGGTATAGTGAGTTGAGCAGTGGATACAGCGAGTGGTGCAGTTGTAAGGATACTTCATTTGAAGATTGAGCTCACTCATTTTGACAACTTGTGTGAGATCATTAAACCTTTTCCTGCACTGCATCCATGTTCTTGGAGCTATATCCCTGGCATTAACCTCCACTGCTACTTCTTACCTCTGCCTCCTGAGCATCTATCTGGAGGACCTCCTGCCTCCACCCCCCCCCCCCCGCCACCCCCCCCCCGCAGATACAGGGAGTTATTTTGGGGAAAGGGTGAAAACATGCGCTAAGTGGGTGCTGTGCTAATAATATGCACCTGTTTAAAAGTTTGGTTCTGGTCTGCATTTTTAGGGCTAATTGCTGATTATTATGATTTAAATGTACCTGGAGGCGCTAAAACAGAGACCTGCAGGTTTAGCACTCAAGCGCTGATTAGGAGCAATTTTCCTGGAGCGGTCTATGTAGCCTCCACACAAGCACTTCCACTGAAGGTGTGGACTGCGCTGGCTGACAGACAATGGCACGTATCAGGATGGCTCAGGGATCGAGGGAAAGGGCTCACATTTTGTCAGAGGCGGCACTGGAGGCTATGGTGGAAGAGGTACAGAGGAGGAGGGATGGCATGTACCAGGAGGGGTGGAAGGAGGCCACAGAGGCAAATAATACAGCTATTCAACCGTGTGAGGCATCACACACACGCAAACACACCCTCCAATACACTCATTTACAATCACCACTCTTTCTCCTCCAGGACAAGATAGCACATAACAGGTGCCAGCAGGACCTGACCGGGGGAGGGGAAGCATGACTCCATGAGATCACTCCCCTTGAGGAGGAAGTGCTGGCGGTAATTGGGCCATAGGTAGAGCAGGGGACATATTGCCCTGAGGTATTTGGCCACTCCAGCTTCCTTGCATATCCACAACTTTTCCTGGTCCCTAATTCCCCAAACCTATCCTCACTCACAAGCTTCATATGGTGTCATCACACACATCCTCGTATAGTGGCCACACGCGCTGCACTCTAATCCTTCTAGCTTTATCATTGCAGGCTCCCATGAGCAGGATCCACCTCGCCCCCTGGAGGGACAGGAAGGGGAGGAAGAGTCACCTTGCCCCCCCACCCACTGTAGGAAGAGGAGGAGGAGGAGGAGAGGATTGTGTGGGAACAATTCAGTAGCTTTGCGCCTCCAGGCGCTAACGGGGCACAAAGTAACTAGCACCTGGGCGCGGCGCTGCCAACGCCTCCTGCAAAATTCAGTGGGAGGCTAGTGGCGGTGGTAACCGGTAGCACCCCATGGCGCTGCGCTGCCGGCGATGACATCATCACGATCTTCGGGAGCGCCCCCAGGCTTATCACCGGACGCTGTATCCGACGGGGTCAGGGGGGCTTACCTGCCGCCGGAGAGGCGCTATTTAAAGGCAAGGTGTGGGGCAGCCATTTTTGTTGCTGGCCGCCTGCCAGCACTTGTTTCCACTCCCGTCCCTGGCTTCTTTGCCCGCCCCCCCCCCGCGGAGTGCCGGGCTCTTTTGCTGGCAGTTCCCCAATCCCCGGGGGCCCAGCTGGGTTCCGGGTCGCGCTGTACAAGGCCCCTCCCCTTTAAGAAGGGGAGGAAGGCCTGCAATACCGCAGCACGTAGCGCCGCAATATTCCCCTGCCACGCCCCAAGAGGGAGGCGGAGCACTTCCAGTAGCACCCCGCTTCTCTCTTGAGGTGCTACCACTCAATTTCCGTCACGGGGGCGCTAATTTCTCTGGGGCGCTAAAAGTAGCCCTGCATGTTTCTGTGTCTGTGTGTGTGTGAGCATGTTTTCACGTGTGTGTGTGTTTCTGTGTCTGTGTTTCTGTGTCTGTGTGTGCGCGTGTTTTCACGTGTGTGTGTGTTTCTGTGTCTGTGTGTGTGCCTGTTTCCACGTGTGTGTTTTTGTGTCTGTGAGTTTCTGTTTCTGTGTGTGTGTGTCTGTGTGTTTCCGCCTGCTTGTGTGCTTCCACATGTGTATGTGTGTTTCTGTGTTTTCACGCCTGTGTGTGCATTTCTGTGTGTGTGTGAGTGTGTTTCTGTATGTGTGTGAATGTGCTTCTGTATGTGTGTGTGTGTGAGTGTGGATGTCAGAGTGAGGAATAGATTGGACTCACCTGCAATATTATCCTACTAGCTGGGGGAGCCCGGCGGTGCCGAGGCTTTTTGAGGGCATGTTGTTGGAAGAGAGAGAGGGAGCAACTGGGGGGAAGAGAGAGAGGGAAGGAGAGAGAGAGAGAGGGACTGAGAGAGAGGGAAGGAGAGAGAGAGAGAGAGAGAGGGGGATGGAGAGAGAGAGAGAGAGAGATGGAAGGAAAGAGAGAGAGATTGGGAGTGTGAGAGAGAGATTGGGAGTGTGAGAGAGAGAGATTGGGAGTGAGAGAGAGAGAGATTGGGAGTGTGAGAGAGAGAGACTGGGAGTGTGAGAGAGGGAGAGATTGGGAGTAAGAGAGAGAGAGAGATTGGGAGTGTGAGAGAGAGAGATTGGGAGTGTGAGAGAGAGAGATCGGGAGTGAGAGAGAGATTGGGAGTGTGAGAGAGAGAGAGATTGGGAGTGTGAGAGAGAGACTGGGAGTGAGAGAGAGAGAGAGAGAGATTGGGAGTGTGAGAGAGTGAGAGATTGGGAGAGAGAGAGATTGGGAGTGTGAGAGAGAGAGAGATTGGGAGTGTCAGAGAGAGAGATTGGGAGAGTGAGAGAGAGATTGGGAGTGTCAGAGAGAGAGATTGGGAGTGTGAGAGAGAAAGAGATTGGGAGTGTGAGAGAGAGAGATTGGGAGTGTGAGAGAGAGAGAGACTGGGAGTGTGAGAGAGAGAGAGATTGGGAGTGAGAGAGAGAGATTGGGAGTGTGAGAGAGAGAGATTGGGGGAGAGAGAGGAGAGAGACTGGGGAGAGAGAGAGAGAATGGGGAGAGAGAGAGAGAGAGAGAGACTGAGGGGGAGAGAGAGAGATGTGGAGAGAGAGGGAGAGACTGGGGAGATAGAGAGAGACTGAGGGGGGAGATAGAGAGCTACAGAGGGGGAGAGAGGGAGACTGGGGGAGAGAGGGAGACTGGGGGAGAGAGGGAGACTGGGGGAGAGAGGGAGACTGGGGGAGAGAGAGAGAGATGGGGGAGAGAGAGAGAGATGGGGGAGAGACTGGGGGAGAGAGAGAGACTGGGGGAGAGAGAGAGACTGGGGGAGAGAGAGAGACTGGGGGAAAGAGAGAGACTGGGGGAGAGAGAGAGACTGGGGGAGAGAGACGGGAGAGAGAGAGACTGGGGGAGAGACGGGAGAGAGAGAGACTGGGGGAGAGACGGGAGAGAGAGAGAGACTGGGGGAGAGACGGGAGAGAGAGAGAGACTGGGGGAGAGACGGGAGAGAGAGAGAGAGAGAGGCTGAGAGAGAGAGAGAGAGACTGGGGGAGAGAGACAGGGGAAGGGAGAGAGAGACTGGGGGAGAGAGACAGGGGAAGGGGGAGAGAGACAGGGGAAGGGAGAGAGAGACTGGGGGAGAGAGACAGGGGAAGGGAGAGAGAGACTGGGGAGAGAGAGAGATAGAGAGACTGGGAGACAGAGAGAGAGAGAGAGCGCGACTGGGGGGGGGAAGCGAGCGCGACTGGGGGGGGGAAGCGAGAGCGACTGGGGGGGGAAGCGAGAGCGACTGGGGGGGGAAGCGAGAGCGACTGGGGGGGAAGCGAGAGCGACGGGGGGGGAAGCGAGAGCGACTGGGGGGGGAAGCGAGAGCGACTGGGGGGGAGAGAGAGCGACTGGGGGGGAGAGAGAGCGACTGGGGGGGGAGAGAGAGCGACTGGGGGGGGAGAGAGAGCGACTGGGGGGGAGAGAGAGCGACTGGGGGGAAGAGAGAGCGACTGGGGGGGAGAGAGAGTGACTGGGGGGGGAGAGAGAGCGACTGCGGGGGAGAGAGAGCGACTGGGGTGGGAGAGAGAGCGACTGGGGGGGGAGAGAGAGCGACTGGGGGGGGAGAGAGAGCGACTGGGGGGGAGAGAGCGACTGGGGGGGAGAGAGCGACTGGGGGGGAGAGAGCGACTGGGGGGGGAGAGAGCGACTGGGGGGGGAGAGAGCGACTGGGGGGGGGAGAGAGCGACTGGGGGGGGGAGAGAGCGACTGGGGGGGGAGAGAGCGACTGGGGGGGGAGAGAGCACTCCCCCCCCTCCCTCACACTCCTCCCCCTCACACTCCCCCCCTCCCTCACACTCCCCCCCACTCACACTCCCCCCCTCCCTCACTCTCCCCCCTCTCCCTCACTCCCCCTCTCCCTCACACTCCCCCCTCTCCCTCCCCTCTCCCTCACACTCTCCCCCCTCTCCCTCACACTCTCCCCCCTCTCCCTCACACTCTCCCACCCCTCTCCCTCACTCTCCCCACCCTCTCCCTCACACTCTCCCCCCCTCTCCCTCACACTCTCCCCCCCCTCCCTCACACTTTCCCACCCCCCTCTCCCTCACACTCTCCCCACCCCCCTCTCCCTCACACTCTCCCGACCCCCCCTCTCCCTCCCCCCACCCCCTCTCCCTCACACTCTCCCACCCCTCTCCCTCACACTCTCCCCCTTCTCCCTCACACTCTCCCCCCTTCTCCCTCACACTCTCCCCCCCCTCTCCCTCACACTCTCCCCCCTCTCCCTCACACTCTCCCCCCCCATACTCTTCCCCCCCTCACAGTCTTCCTCCCCCCTCACACTCTCCCCCCCCACACTCACTCTTCCCCCACACACACTCTTCTCCCCACACACTCTTCCCCCCCACACACATTCCCCCCTCACACTCTTTGCCCCCTCACACTTCCCCCTCACACTCTTCCCCCCCCACTCTTCCCCCCCTCACTCCTTCCCCCCCTCACTCTTCCCCCCCCACTCTTCCCC